>NW_027192562.1:205636-278443 GCF_042370625.1 Thermothelomyces heterothallicus | reverse complement strand
TTTATTTTTATTTTTATTTTTATTTTTATTTTTATTTTTATTTTTATTTTTATTTTTATTTTTATTTTTTTTGGGGGGAGCGGGTCGGATTCACGCACTAATGGCCCAACTAGGCATCTTGTCCAAGGCTACGCATCTTGCTGACTTCCCAGGTCTTGGAAGACGAGACAATTCCTTGAATAAAATTATATATCTTAATATATACTTGTTGTGGTTCAGTTTCTTATCAAAATACCGACTATCGCCGCCTGGATATCAAAGCCTTCCTACGTCGTCGAGACTGAGATATTAAAAATCCGCAATAATTCCGCCACCAACGCCTTGCCAAAATGGTATAATGCTCCTCCTCTTTTTTTGAATCGCCAATCGATCCAGGTAACCGCCAACGGCCAATCCATCCCGAGGTTCCCTTAATTTCGCCATCCCCTATATCCGGGTGCCTCCTCCGTTTCAGAACAAAGGGTCGCCAGGCCAATCATGATGAGCAGAGGGAGCAAGAGTGAAGGAAGTTGTTGGGAGACACAGCCTTCACGACGACTCTCTCACGATGGTCGACGTCCCCCTTCACCGGTGTCACCTCATCGGGCCCAGGCCATCTCCCAGATCGAACTCTTCGGCTCCCCCGCATTCGTTCCGCCTAGTCGCACTCGAACCCCCGCCGCTGTCCCCCGCCGAGGCATCGCCCGCTTTCGCCTTTCCCCTGGCCTTCTCCCTAAGAAGCTCCACGTCATCCAGCAAGAACTTCTGCTCGTCAATCTCCCGGGTCCCGGGCAGCCCGCCGTGCCCGCGGCCGTGCTGGAGATGCTGCTGGAGCTGCTGCTGATAGGGCCGGAACGGCAGCTGCGGTTCGTGCTGTGGCGCGGCTCCGGGCAGCTCGTACTCGACCGTGTCCGTGGTGTAGTGGTAGAAGCCGTCCTTGGTCGGGGGCAGCTCGGCGTCGGCCTGGGGCTCGGCCAGCTTACGGACGGCGCCCTTCTCCATGGCCTCGAAGTCCTCCGTCGTCGCGTACGGCGGGAGCGGGCCCATGGAGGACGCGCCGAGAAGGGGAGAGTCGGCTTCCCAGGAGAACTGGCGCTCGTGGTGGTGTGGCGCGGCCGAGGAGCTGGCGGCTGCTTCTTGAAAGCGGCGGTTGACGATGGACTCGTCCGGTGGTACGGTAAGCGAGACGATCTTTGGGGTGGGCGTGACCCGGTTGGGGCCGTAGGATACGACGGTGGGGGCGGCGGCTTGCGGGCGGGGTGGTGAACGTTTAGGTTCGGGCGTAGACATGGGGAGTGGTGCTGGGGGAGGGATGCTGTAGTTGGTATAGTCGGCGTAGTCGGAGGAGGGAATGGGCATCATGGGCACGTGGCCCGGCACCTGCTCTATGCTTCCGGAGGACACTGGTGTCGTGGCCGAAGGAACGCTCGGCCGGGGGGAGACCCGGGGCGTTAGTGTTGGGGTGACGGGATTGGGCCCGTAGGATACCACCGTGGGCCCCGACGGCTGGAGCTGGGATTTCAGACGCGCCGCTGTGAGTTCCTCCCGTTCGATGCTGCGCTCTTGCGTCCAGAAGCCGCCGGTCTGAGAGTAGGCGGGCGATTGCGGTGAGTACGAATGCGTAGTAGAGTGTGACTGCGTGTTCGAGTGTAGCGAGCGCACGTCTTCATAGCCCATCGAGCCGGGGAAGCCATCGAACACCGGCTGTATGGGGCAGAGCGGCTCGTCGGAATGACCCGAAGCCTCGGACGAGGCACCCGCCCGCTTCTTCTCGGCCCCTTTCCTCCCGCGACGGTCGTGGCTCAACATGCCGCCGGTGACTTCGGCGTCCGGGGCGCGCCGCCGGCGCCTGAAGTAGAGGAAGGCGGCCATGGCGCCGATGGCGATGCAGATGAGCGCGATTCCGACGCCCAACGCAGCTTTGGCGCCGATGCTAAAGCTGTCCTCCTGGGAGCTGCTCCTACGCTGCTGAGAAACCACGGCACCTGCTGCGCGGGCTTCTAGGTGTGACGTCGTCGGGGAAGGGCGCAATGCGGGGTCGGGAGAGGCGGTCGACCGAGGCGAGGAGCCGTCGTCCTCGCCCACGGTGCGTCGTTTCGGAGACAGGTGGAAGGTCTCGCTGGTATGCCGGCATTCACCGGACGACGACCGGAGCTCAAACCAACAAGGGTCGTCGGACAAAACGGTCAGGGTGACAGGTACGCTCCCGTTGAACGGACTGACATTGTTGTTTGTAATCTCTGGAGAGATGTGAGGGGTGTGGTTAGCTGGACTGGTCGGAGACATACAACACTCCTAAGGGAGAGGGAATCCGGAGAGAGGGGGGAAAACAAAGCGGGAAGGATGCAACTGAGGATAGGGAGTTGGTTGAGACGGCGGGCTCCTCCGGAGCAACTTGGCGACCGTGGAGAGTGGAGAGAAGGAGGAAATGGCACTAACTTGGAGTTGCCCGGCCGGGGACGCCGCACCAACACGACAGCGTGGGATTGGCAATGTCGGAGCGGTATGTGACGGCGATGGTGTCGAGGTAGAAGAAGGTGAGGCCCAGGGTCGGGAAGAGAAAGGTTGCACCACAGTCTGCGCTCGCGACTCCGGCGGCGGGAGTGGGTAAGGTCGGGAGGGCAAAGAGAAGGATGGCTAAGGTCTGGCGGCGCTGGCTGTTCTGCAAAATTGCAATCGTCCGTTTCGCCGTCGCCATAGCCGCGGCAGAGCGAGAGGCGCGGGATTCGACCGCTCCAGCGGCCCAGGATTCCAAATGCCCAGCGGACACCTAAAAACAGCTGTTTTGGCGCAGGCGAAAATCGGTGGATCGGCAGAGCGGATAACTAGGTGAGTGGAATGATGAGTAACTAACTACGGATTACTGTGTAGCGAGAGTGAGCGAGCAGTGCGTGAACCGGGGCGCGGGCGACCCAGCGACCCCCTGGGCGGGTTCGCTCTGCAAGCGGGTGCGGGAAGCGGAGGGAGGGCGACGGGCTGAAGGGGGGAGGGCCGGGCAGTGGGTCGGGATTGGACAGCCAGACGAGCAAGCAACTGGAGCCATAACTCACTAGCGCGCAACCTCGCCCTTGGAGTTCGGGACCCAACGCCGCCTTAACCCCGGGCACCCATGCTCGAAGCCATGCAGTGCCCACCGAGAAAAGAAGCGCCGGCTAGCCGGGCGGGCGTCGAGCCCCAAATCGTCAATTCGGGCAGTTAAGCAACCAAGCATTAGGCTTGTTGCTGCGTCTGCCATGCGTCTTGTTTCTGTCCATACATATTTTGGGGTAAATAAATAGACTTGCGTGCATATACCACGTTCGTACCACCGCCCTGCCACTCGCCGCCTTTGCTGGCTCGGGCGAGCCGCTTGCTCCCTCAGGCGCAAGTCATGCTCTGAATCTCCAGTTGCGCGACCGTGCCGTTGCGCTGCAGCTGTCTGCCCCATTCTGGGCGCAAAACCCGCCGAAAATCAGCCTGAGCCAGCTCCGCGTCACAGCCCAGTATACACTAGGGCTAGGGGTGTCCGGGGGGTGGCGTGGCGTCGAATTGGTGAAAATGTGTTGGGTCACTGCTGCATTTCCGGCTCTTGGCCCCCATGACCAGTCACGAGAGCAACGAATCGAGTAGCCGACGTTTCTTGCTCAACCTCTTAGTGTAGCTGTACGCGGTTATGTGGCATCCACGACAACACCAGATAATGCAACAAACAAGAGTTTATTATGTAGTCTCGATTCTCAATTATTCCTTGCCTACGTAGTATGTCACCAAGGTC
The DNA here is from genome assembly GCF_042370625.1 of Thermothelomyces heterothallicus. Taxonomy (NCBI): domain Eukaryota; kingdom Fungi; phylum Ascomycota; class Sordariomycetes; order Sordariales; family Chaetomiaceae; genus Thermothelomyces; species Thermothelomyces heterothallicus. The sequence continues at coordinate 274,710 of NW_027192562.1, read as the reverse complement.
TTGGGAGATAGCAGAGCTTCGCCTGATCCATATTTAGCGCGCGTGCTGGGGTGGAATCAAGTTAGCGCCAAGTCCCCGGCGATGATTGGACACTGGATCCGCGACCGCTAAGCCGTTTCAAAACCCGTGAGAAGGAAAAATCTGTGGCTATAACTAGTGAGATGCGGCGTGAAGAGCAGGAGGCATGCGCAGGAGGCCAGTCGGCAGTTTCATACCGTAGAATCTTGTAACTATATGGTACCTACCTTGTGTATGTACGGACCATCAATTACTACACTGCACAGCAATGCACTACTGTGCAGCCTATACTGAGGGAGAAAACGCGGGTGCTCAAATGCGCAGACCTGCATTCAGAATCAGATCGCAGTATACCTTCTCTACCTGAGCAGAGCAATAATACGGACTGTGTAATCCGTACATAACGTTACTGTGTACTGCCATACCTAGTGCACACATCACCCTGCAAAAACGGATAGAACAGTGTACCCTTGCGGCTGCTCGAATCTCGGCAACGGACTGCGTTCCGCTCAAGCGACAGGCGAGCAAGTGCGGCACTGCGGGTCGATGCAGAACTGCGGCACTGCAACCGAATCCGAGTGTCCTGAATGAGAAATGGAAATGGAACAGTCGTCACAACTATAACTAGGGCGACGGGCGCGACATGCTAGTGTATTGATTTGGTCCTCGTGATCTTTTCCAACTCGACGTACTATGATAGTCAACCATTCGGCCCCGCCCCGACTGTGAAAGTGTTGGATTGACCAACAAGAGGGTGAGGACCCACCCCGATGATGATCTGCAGATATCAAGTCAAGAGTGGTAAATCTGCAAGCATTATAGGTAGGTTGCGTCTAATGATTTGGGTCAGGAACGTTACTTATTCAGGGCATCTCCCAGCTAGAATAGACAAGCGGGATAAGGCACTGTGAAATCAAGAGTTTTTCACAGTAAGGTGTGCTTCAGAATAAAGTGTGCAGGTCGGTCAAGCGTCCAAGGTTAGACTATACTGCTGGCAGATTTCCTTCCTTTTTCCCACGCCTAGAACGTCATGTAACTATTGGATTGAAGGTCAAGGGAGCTCTACTTGGTCTAAGCTACAAAATGTAGCTGAGCACGGTTGGGCCTTGTTCTTGACTCAGATTATGCCAATCAGGAAATAGGTCCCTTACATACCTAAGTAAGTAGGGAATAAGATAGGTACCTTACACATACTATGCCTTACTCTCTACAAGTTGTAACTCCAGATCTCCACGTTTCGGGCCTGGAATAATGTGTCTTTTTTCGTTGGAGAACAACCATGTCAGGACACCTGTTGTTCAGACTTGTATAACGGGGCTAGGTCGTTGTTTGGTTCCCAACTCACCTGATTCCGGGCCGGGTGATCCCGAGGAGCCCTCCATTTGCAAGTTGATGATCCTGCCGTAACCGCGTCAGCTCATTCAGCCCCTCCCCCCCCCCAGCCCAACTCAATGGGAAACCGCTCGCTCAGTCGAAACAACTACTAACTCACAAGTACAACGGCTTCCCCACGAACCCCCTCCCATACTGCGTCGCAACCACCTGGCCGTCCATGGAGAAGCGCACGCTCACGTCCTGGCCGTTCACGTCCCTCACCTCGCACAAGATCTTGTGAAAGGCGTCCGGGTTCGGGTAGTCTACGTCCAGGGCGCGGACCTCGGACGACGTGTTGAAGGTGTTGAACGAGATCTTGCCGCTGCCCTTCCACTCGGCCATGTCGATCTCGGGCGGCCAGCTGTCGACTCCCGTCAGCCAAAAGGCCGGCCACGTGCCCCGCGCCACGGGGGCGCGGAACTCGCCCGCAAAGTCGTACCCGCCCCCGGCGGCCACGTTGAAGTGCTCCTTGGCGTGCACGGCGCCCGACAGGTAGCGGATTGCGATCTCCTTGCCGCCGTGGTGGGCGGGCGCCTCGCCGTCCACGCGCGTCGCCCTCAGCGTGAGCACCCCGTCCGAGAGGCTGACCTGCGACTCCCTCATGCGGGCGGCACCGTTGTGGTCACTGCCCCAGGGGTAGAGGTAGTTCCAGTCGGTGTCGAAATCGGACTGCGAATTGAACGAGGTGGAGGGGATCATGATGTGCTTGGCCGAGGCCATCGAGATCGAGGAGGTGAGCAGCAAGACCTCCATGAGCTTCATTGTCGCGATCTATGGTAGGGTGTGGTTCTTTTGGGTACTATGGTCCGTCTATTCAGAGGATGGAAACAATGAGGGCAATGGTCTGTTGGAGCGAAAAGAGCATCTTGCCATAGATATATATATTCCTAGCGATACCAGCGCTAGCCTAGTTAATACACGGGGTTCATGTCTAGTTCACCGGGTATAGTATGTATGTATGTGCATTCGATTAAGAGATCGGCCATGAAGGTCTTCGTTCTATTCGAGGATTTTATTTTTTTTTTTTTGGGGGGGGTCGATGTACCTGGTGAAACATCAGGAGCCACAGCATCCGTGCAAGAAGAGTTTTCGGAGTGGAATAACAGTACCTTAGCAGTGTCTTTCGTGATCAGGTGTGTTTTCTTAAAGCCATACCCAGCCCCCAAGAGTGAACCAAGGTAGGTCGAATAGGGGAGGGAATAACTGTTTTGATCGTATCGAAGATGTGTCAATGACACTCATCCAGGAACGGAGGAAAAGACCTCGGGCAATAAGACCGACCTGAAGTGCCGTGTCAACGGCAGAAACAACAAGGCTTTGAATTTGTTTCCCCTCCCCCAAACACCCCGCAGCAGATACAGCATTAAAAGGTGGGATGAAGAAGATGGGCAACGTTACGCATAGTCAAGGAACGCACCTTTTGTTGTTGAACATACTTTACATTTCTTCTTCTCTTTCTTCGGTTCTTTATCAGCTCTCTTTTCCACGACTGAAGCCAAGAATCTAACTGTAGTGACTTACAGGTATCGACTCTTGTTGCGTCTCGGACACCAGTGCCGGATTTTCCCGTTTGATGCCGAGCCGTGCACCACCGGGAGCGGCAGTTGAGTTCGGACGGGTATGTATGTATGTATGTACGGATTACAGTACATACATACATACCGTAGTTGGTTGGGCGGGGCTTGGCGCCTTTGCGGCAATCCGGGAAACCGCCCAGCTGGGTACACTACACTTTGAGTACAGATTCTGTCTCGAGAGGCAAGGGTGCTATTGCTATCGAGTTCCGCACGGTGCCATGTTCTGGGCTTCTCCCGGTTCCTCTGTTCTCCAACTCCCTTCTCGGCGCGGGGGTTTCCTGCTAACTCGAACCCACCGCACCCGGGGACAGTTCCGCAATCCATTACCCGACGACAAGCGCTTCCCGGCCGGTTGCCCCTCCCCCACATTGAGCGCGGATTGCCGGGCCACTTGCCCCAATATTTACATCTCTCGGCCCCAAACAAGGAAACTTTCGAGCATCAACGCCAGCAACTCGAGGAATCGAATCGACCACCGAGCTCAAGTAGTCAAGATGGCGGCCGAAAAAACGGCTGCGTGGGAGAAGTCAATTCAGCGGAACCCCCATCCAGACTTCAAGAAAGTGGAAGCCTCCCGCCCGCCGTTCGACTCTTCTAAGACCTTCACCTTCACTCAGACCCCGGATCCCAACTGGCAGTTCGGATCCGGCGCCAACTCCACACACGCGGCCGGCTCGTGCTCAGCCGCGGGGAAAGACCACCAAGAAGAAGAAAAGAAACACGTCGTCATCGACCCGTACGCGCCAGACCGGCCGGCGGGGTTCAACTACAAGCTCCTCATCTCGGCCGTCGTGCCGCGGCCGGTCGCCTTCCTCTCGACCCGCTCGGCCGACGGCGCCACCACCAACCTGGCCGTCTTCAGCTACTTCCAGATGATCGGGCACGACCCGCCGCTCTTCGTCATCGGCTTCGCCTCGCCCCTCGACGCCGCCCGCGCCAAGGACTCGCTGCGCAACCTGCACGAGCGCCGCGAGTGCGTCATCAACATGATCAGCGAGGGCTTCGTCGAGGCCGCCAACAGCACCAGCGTCAACGCCCCCTACGGCGTCAGCGAGTGGGACGTCAGCGGCCTGACCCCCGCCTACGACTGCGAGACGGTCGGCTGCGCCCGCGTCAAGGAGGCCGTCTTCTCCATCGAGGGCAAGCTCGAGAGCCTGAGGGAGTTTGAGAGCCGGGCCACCCCGGGCAAGGTGACGGCCACCATGGCCGTCATCGAGGGCACGCGCTTCTGGGCGAGGGAAGACGCTATCAATGAGGAGAGGAACCTGATCGATCCCAAGGTGAGTCTCGGAAGCCCTTTGTCGTTCAGAAAAAAAAGTGGAGAGGGGGGGTTGGGGGAGAAGGCGAGTGCTGATCCAGCGGTGTTCTCGTAGGTACTGCGTCCCATATCGAGGTTGGGAGGCATCACGTATGGCCGAACGACCGAAGCGTTCGAGCTGCCGCGACCGGACTTTGAGAAGGACGTGGGCGGGATGGAGGGCATGAAGAAGTTGGAGAGCAGGCATCCTCCCAACTGAGAGCGTGGGCATTGAAGCGGTTGCTCAGTGAGGTTGAGTAGCTGTATCATAAATGATAAACCATGAGACATTAGGGAAGAAGAGGTTAGACAACGGCTGTCATATAGATGACTCATATGCGGCCCTTTATCGAAGAGATTCATTCACCTCGGGTCTAGGCTTCTCGTCGTGGACAGAGCTCGGAGTGCGACGTATCCACAAGCCAGAGGGCATATCTTAAAAACCTCCAGCTTCTCCTTCCATCCCGAGGGTTTATCTTGCCAAAGCTAACTCGGTCGGAGTCAGAAACATGCGACAATGCGCCGAGTGGTTCTGAAAAAAAAGGTCACCAAAGCACAACGTCTGCTGTCGAGAAGACCGTATAGGGTCTTTCTTACTCGGAACTTTACTTCCTCATGTAGCAGAATTTGCGCTCCACTCAGTCAGACCCCGCGGGGGAGAAAACTGACAACCAGGACCGTGAACCATCTGATAGCCATTCTTCTCTTATAGGAGCTCACTCATGGGCATGCTGGTAGAAATTTTTGTACAGTAATCTCGCGACGGAGCCATCATCAACTCCCCATCCAGCTCGTCACTCCCGCGTCTAATATCTGTACGCCAAACGCCTGATGCACCTCATACACCTCGTACTAACTAGCGGCACCTCCTTCAAGTCCAAGAGTGAGGGACACTCAGCCCAGAGAGAAAAAAAAAAAAGAGAAAGGAAGCAAATCAGATACTTAAAAGAAATACTGACTTCCCGCCTCACTGATCGAGAACTCGATTCCCAGCCCCGTCTCCCGCTCGTGCGCCCTCAGCTCCTCCAATATCACGTTCCCGGCGCTCGGCCCGTCAAGCATCGTTTCCTTGACGTGTATCACCACCACCTGGAGCCCCCTGAGCGCATTCCGCAGGGAAGAAGTAGTGGAGGAGGAGGAGTGACTCTCGTCGTTTTCCTGCTGTAGCAGGTGTAGCTGAGACGTGGCGACGGCCAGCGGCGTGACGGCCGTCGATGCTGCCGTTGCTGATGTTGCTGCCGACATCGGCGTGGGGCTCGGCTCGGGCACTGCCCGCGATGTCGCGTCTTGGCCTTGTCCTTTCGCCTCATCGACGTTGGGTCCGACAGTGGTTGTGCACCGTAGGGGATGTGTCGGAAGGATAGTTTTCGGGATGCGGTCTTGGCTGCGGTCTCGAAAGTCCGACGTAGAGGCGGAGACGGGGTTGACAGCGGCTGGCTTGATGTGCCAGCTAGGGTCGATGCTCCGAGGGGAAAGTGGGATATCGGCGGCCGAGATTGGGCCCCTTGGCTGAGGAGTGCCTTTGCGCTTCGGTAGAGAGCCCTCATCGCTGAGGCGTTTGCGTTTCCTTTCGGCGCCGACTCGGCCACCAGACATGATTCTCTCTTTTTCTAGCCGCAGTGCAATGACCTCCTCCGCCAGCGCTATCATCTCTTCGCAAACGAACCGAGGGGTGAGGTGGCCGAAGAGGCGATCATCGCACCGCGAGTCGTCGTAGCTACACTCGATAAAAATGGCGGCCAGGTCGCCCGAGACGATCCTGGGCGCCACCTCCTGCCAAACTTGCCGGTTGCGTGGCGACAGGCTGATGCTGTCCGGCTCAACGTCGCCGAATATGAGGATCTCGCGGCCCGTGGCGAGGTCCCGGACAAAGTAGACGGAGCTGTCGTAGACGCAGACTGTGTCATCGATGGGCGGTGCAATCGAGAACGCGCTGCCGCGCCTGCTGGCAGGCGAAGACTGTATGCGCTCGTGCTGCTGCAAGTAGGCGCCCATGTTGGTGGGCAAAGACGTATGTTGCGGGAGGTTGCGGGAAGGAGTCGGCACAACTTGCGGAGGAGCAGGGCCCATCGACGAGGCGTCGAAACTGCCATGACGGGTGCTGCTGCTACCGCGATGACTGTGTCTCTCGATGCAGTGGCCATGACTGACGCTCCATGCCTTGACAGCAAGCCCGCAGCAGACTTCGAGGTAGCCCCTTCCTTCTCCTTCTCCAAGCGCTGGAGACCCGCCTTCGACGAGTCGCATGTAGGTGACAAGTCCAGCACCGTTGTTCTCGTCACTCAGGTTCGGCCATATGACATTGTTGAAGACGTGTGTCTTCAAGGCAGTGATGGTGCTTGGGAGTCCGGCGACCTTCTTTGGTCGGGAGCCTGATAAGCCGGCCGTGTTGATGACGAACCCTGCGATATGGTCCAGGTGAGGGTGTGTTATCAGGTATGTTTCTATTAGAGTCTTGTGGATTTCGGCGGCGTTTGCATCGGCCGTGGCATGATGGACTTCGAGGCCCGCAAAAGGACCCGTGGTGAGCGTATGCGGCAATGCAGGGCCACCTGGCTGTCCTAGTTTTGCCGGTTGCGTTTGCTCTAGTATTGTCTTGATGGCGCTGAGGTGTACTCCGGCGTCAACGGCAACAACTGAGCCCCTGGCCCACCCTGACGCGACAGAGCGCACAAGGAAGGCCGTCACATTGTTTTCTAAAGGCCCTCCACCGGAGCCCTGGGGATGAGTTAGTCAAATCCCAAGGAAGTCTATGCTCGCGGCCTGCTCGGGCTGGGAGAAAAGGATTCCGATGCTAGGGAGCAGCACAACTGGCACCGATCCCACTTGGCTTCTTCGGCCTGCCTAGCCCCTTCTTCACACAAATCCTGGGAATGAAGACGAAAAGAAAAAGAGCACTCCGGGCAAGACGGGCTATTAGTAGTATGGCAGGAGGAGAACCAAAATCTCGAGTTAGCAGCACATGAGCCAGACGAGTCTAAGTGGCGCTGTGGGTAGGTATATTTCCCAGGCGGAATTGTCCCGCGTTTAGGGGGAAAGCCTGATTTTGTGCTTGATTGGAGGATCGCCCTTTGTCGCTTTGTCGAGAAGACTCAAGCCGACAATGGGCCTCAAAGAGCGAAGGGTCTATAGAAGAGGCGCCCGGAATTCCCCGCTTGGTTCGGCGCACCGGGTACCGGTACCGGAACTGTGCCTAGACCTGCATGGCCCCGAAACGGGGATCCACACAACCGGGCTTGAGCATTCCAATGCCCAGCAACAGGTCCAGCAGGCCACTCGGCCGAGAGGGAAGGAAAAAGCGTTCGCTCGACCGCGACAGCAGTAGCGGAAACTGTGCCGTTATTGAGCATTCTGTAGGGACAGCAGGAAGGAGCTGGAAAACAGGCAGAATCCGGTGCGGTGTGCTTGTTAGAGTTGACGACGTAGGAATGCACTACTCACCAAGACAATGACCTGCAGCGCAGGTATAGGTGCAGGTACAGGTGCAGTTGCAGGTGACTGTGCGGGCGCATCATCGACAATCGCATCACCCGCCATTGCATGACTAGCGTCGGCCGCCTCGCTACTGGATAGCCCCATCGTCTCTGCTTTCACCTGCGGCTTGCTGGAGACCGCGATGACGATGACCTGCTAAGGTGTCCAATCGGTGCGACGGCAAGAGTAAGGGTGCTGCGGCGAGTGGATGCCGTTGTACCGCAAAAACAGGATGAGTGAATTGCTGTTGTGTAACTTTCGGATGCCGTCAGATCTTCTCGAGTTCCGTGTCGAGGGGTGGCTGGCGAGTGCCGGCCCGGAATGCGACAGTGCCCGGCGTTCAGCCTCTCATCTCCCCGTTCATACTTGAACGGAGGACACTAAGATGAATGGCCCGCAATGCAGGGTGCCCTGCTATCGCTGCACTGAAGTGGGAACAGCTTTCCGTGACCTCTTCGATTGTCCTGGTGCCGCGAGAGTGTTCGAGGAGCAATTTTATGAGCTGATAAAGTGAAACAGACATGCACTCGGCCGGGAAGGTCCTTGCTAGGGATGATACCGCATAGGCGATTGCATCGAATGTATAATATGTACTTGTACTTGCCGTTCAAGTGAGTAGGCCAGATAAGAAGAGCGCAACATTCCAATGATCGAACCTAGAAGGAGGCGCGCTAGAGCAGCTGCTCAATGGCTTTTTCTGTGGTGCACAGTCGCGCCTTCTTTTTTCCACGTTTTCGTGTCGCTTCGCACTTCCGTGAAGGGGTTGAGTACATTGCCGCCTGCGTGCGGCAAGCACGTGGAACCGTCTCTCCTGAGACTGGCGAGTGGCGAACCGATTGAAACTTGAGATGACGGGAAGAGGTGAAAGGGAGATATAGTTCTGTAACTTTCTTGTTTAGAGGTGCTCGTGTCCCAGGTAGAGTTTGAACTCGTTTATTTTATTTATAGTTCGGCGTGATATTGGACTAGTTCCTGTTGTCGGCTGCCGCACTTTGAAGATAGTTTCTCCTAGGCTTTCAGCACGGCGATCCCGATACAACCAACCTGCAGGAATGACAAACCTGCAGCCTCTTTCATGAACCAACCATGGATGACGCAACCGGCAGCGTAAAAAAAACCCTAGCCAAAGGAACCGACCCACCTATACCCAGTTTGGCCGGCGAGGCGCTTAGCGTTGGTTTGGTGCAAGGCGTCGCCGAAACCAGGGTGTCTGCTTGGCGCGGGGAACACTCCAAACCTGCGGGGCCGCCTGGTCCATGCTCACAGAGATCGGTGATTAGGACTGGAACACGACACGGGGGTTCGGTCAGGCCAAGTCCGGGGAAGAGGGGTTATGGTCAGGCCACCAAATACCAGAACACAACAGGGCCCTCGCAGGCTAACAGTTTGATCGAGTCAGGGTCGCCTAAGGCTGACGTTAACTAACCAATTCGGGTTGATCAATCACGAACCTTTGTACTGCCATTTTGCACGGAGTTGCGTTATCGATTGACCTGGTCAATTCACTTTCGTATGGATGGAAGATTGTGTCTTCACAGACTATTTTAAAGATATTATATTCAAGAAGTTTAACGTGCAATTTGTTCCCGGATTGCGCCACACGCCCTCGCTTTTTATTTGCTGTAAAATGGCCTGACAGCGCCCGCCTTTGGTTTTTCTGGCTTTGAGACCGAGCAAAGAAACGAAAATGAACGCTTACCTAATATGTATATACCTTGCTTGGACTTGGTTACTCCGTACTTACCTCTCTCACTCGCTCACCTCACCGTCCATCCCCCAACGTATTACGGTTAGATAGACAGGCAGAAAGGGGAAGGGAAAGCCAGAAAGGGAGGCTGTAGATCACAGACTCGGACACTTCCTCTTGTCGGAGCTCCCCCTCCTCTCCAGCCTCCCCACCGCCTGTTCCACCTCGAGCCGCTGCCGCTGGCCGAGCCGCCCAATGCGCTCGGCCAGCCGATCATCGTGGAACGTCCCGCTGCGCGGCAGCGTCAGGGCCGCGTACTCCTCGGGCACCGCCGCCAGCACCTGCGACCGGACGTGCACCGGCTGGTGGCCGAGGCGTGGCTGGATCGCGTGCGCCGACGCCCGCGTCAGGCGCGCCTGCGTCGCGAGCCGGTCGGCAATGTCGTTGCCGGCGGCCTCGCGGACCCGGGTGCGCGTGCTGGCGCCGCCGCCCGTGGCAGTGCTCGGGAACGTCGGGAGTGGTGGTGGGCGATGCGGGTTACGGGCCTGGGACCCGCCGTCGTTCGGACCGCTGTACGGATCCTCGGTCTGGAGCTCGTACGCCGAGCCGGGGAAGTTGGCGTAAGACCTCTGAGGTGGTGGCGGCGGCGGCGGCGGTAGTAGTGGTGCGGGCCTGGCCACTTCTTTGTCTTTGCTTGAAGAGCTCGGAATATAATATTGCTTGGGACGCTGCGGTGCAGAGGATGCGGGAGTGTCATCAAGCTCGCCGAGGCTTTGTTTCCTCCCTGCGGTTCTGGGCCTGACATCTGGTTGGGTCCCCGAGGGACCCGGATCGTTTGGGGTGTGCTGCCGCTTGGAGCGCTTGGGACGCCTGGAGTTGCGCAACGAGTCGGACGACATGGTGTTGCTCTCGTCATCGCTCTCGTCATCATCGTACTCGTCGCGAGCCCGCTTTTTCCCTTTGTCGTGAGCTGATGTGGCAGCTCCAGCGCCCTGCCCCTCTTGGCCCGGCACAGCCGCTAGGGCTCGCTCCACCGATACGGCCCGACTCTTTTGATGGCGCAGGCGCACGAACAAGTCCAGATCGCCTCTGTGAATCCCAATGTGAACGCCACCGCGACTCTCCCGCGTTGCCGCCCGCCCTTTGACCTGCAGGCTTAGGTGCTTGTCAGTCAGGGAGCGTCCAAGGCGCTGCGCATGTGGAAGGATCATTCGCGGCGCAGGGTCGAAGCCTGTATACTCCTGACCACGAGGCCTGGCAGCATTGTCCTGTTCGAGTCTATCAGCCCGGGCTTTTTGGCCTTCTACCCACGCATCGTATGCCTCGATCATCTCTCCGTGATCTCGGTTGATGGACGCAGGATTTCTACTTTCGTGGATAAGATCCCGCCGGTCAGGAAGGATTCTAAAATTGTGACGAGCGGCCCCGTGGTGAATCAGGTAGCCCAAGTCGAACACTGACTCGAAACAATGCAAGTGCATGTAACCAGCATTGCGAAACGGGTCGCGGAGTGTGCCGGTCTCGTCAGAAAACTCGTCAAACGCGACGCGAAAGAAACCCTTGAGAATGGTGTTTTGTTTTGCCGGGCAATCTCGGTATCGGCATTTGCTCGAGTCGCTCCGGTTTGCGTATCGCTCGTTGATCTGGGCGGGCGTGTTCTGAACCCACAGCGTCAGTCTTCGCCGGGGATACGGATGCCCGTGTCCCAGGAAGAATGTCACGAGCTGTTCCCTGGTATAGGTGAGAGAGGGCCTTAGCTCGGCAGTCTGCTGGTAATACCGGAACATGCGCTCCTCTTGTCTGTTCTTACCAACGACTACCTTGGGGCCCCATGGACGGAGCAATCCGATGGGCGCAGCGTAGAACTGGCTGGGATCGTTGCTGGGCGAGCCTCTCCGGTTCCGCTTGTGATTCATTTTCTTACCGTTGAGAGGGTGGCCTTGTCCAGGAGCCACAGACCGATTGAGCGGCGGGGGGTTTGCTGGCTGGTTAAGCATGGGCAGCTGCTGGGCGTTGTGAGGAAATGGAACCCCCAGGCCGAGCATAGGGGGCATGAAAGCCGCCGCATAACCTTGGCCTCGCATATCCATCGGGCTAGGCATGACTTGAGGGGCATTCAACGGATACCGGGGATGCAGATTATGAGCGGACTGCGCGAACATGTTCGCGAATCCACCAAATTGGGCCCCGATGTGCGGCGCTGGCGGGGCTGCGTAAGTTGGATTTCCATACGCCGCGTTGTACTGGAGGAATTGGTTCCCGTATGCTGCTCCTTGCCCTGCCGCTACTTGGTTAGCGCCATTGCCCTGGCCCAGGGGAGGGCGAAAGGGAGATGTGGCCTGGATTTGGCTCAAGTAAGCGAGGTTCTGCTCAGGTGCTTTAAAAGAGCGATCCCGATCTGGAATTTCGGGAGCCTGCAGCATCTGTCTTCGGCCAGGAACGAGATCCTGGTGAGCCTGTTTTGCAGGAGTTTTGTGTAGCATAGGGGATGGTGACGGAAGTTGACCTTGCAGAGACTGCGACGCCTCCGCGTTAACACCCGGGTTGATAACGGGGTCGATCTGCGGGAAATCGAAAGCGGACTGCGGCTTGAGGGCTCCGACTTCTGCAGCTGGAGTGTTCACGGAGGCGTCGGCAGCACTCGTCCCCGGGTTTGGGAACAAGTCGCCGAACAGATCCTCATTCCCTGCCACTTGTACGGAGCCTAGCATGCCGGCCTCCTCATAGTCAAAGGTGACTGTGAGATCCCCAAAGTTCCCAGCCTGTGCTTCATTCTTAGTTTGCCCCCAAAACTCGTCGTTGTGCTCTGGGGCGACCCCTTGGGTAGGGTCATCGTACCCCTCGACTCCGTCTTTGTCCCGAGACATGATATGATGGAAGAGGCGTCGGAAACAGATGGCGGTTGGCAACTAGGAACTTGCCCGCTTCGGCAGGTTGAACTTCAGACAAAAGAGTAGCGGGATGAATGGAGCTTTAAGTAGCAGATCTGTTGAACCGCCCTTGTCCTGAGAACGGCAAGAAAACGAATGAGCTCGGACGAGTTGGTAGTCTTGTGAAGAAACAATTCGCTTGTTCAAATATAAGAGGGACCACCATTATATACAAACTCTTCTTCTCCCTGTTCCTGAATCAAGTCTTGGACACTCGGCCAAAGCGAGGGTCTTCAGAACAATGGCGATAAAGGCTGGGAGTGCCATTGTAATGAGACGAGATAGTCCGAGAACTCCTGGCTCGAAGACAAAGCGGGAGTCGAGAGACAAAGCGCGACCAGGACTCGGAAAGCAACTTCACGTTAAGCTTAAAATAAGCTTCAATGGAAACAATGAACCCAATCCAATGGCAGCTGACAGATGGGCCAAGGTTAGACATCTGAGGGGGATGGGTTGGCGGGGGATTCAGCGATCAGCAATGTTGCTGGGCTGTGGACGTCTGGAAGGATGGCGAGGCAGAATGAATCAGCGAAGAACAAGCGATTCTCAACACAGGAGTTCCAGAACAGGTCTGTGAGATGCGTTCACTTCATCATGCTGCGGTGGCCGAGTGAAGACAAGTAGTGGGAAAGCTGGGTTTGCGGAAGAAGGGAGTGGCTTATAACTACTGGTGATGGCCATGGTCAACTCCCCCTTCGTGGCCGACTTAAAATCTCCAAAGTCGAGGAGGACCGGGCGGCCTGGGTTCTCCAGGCGTCAAAGGAAGGGCTTGGGAAGCTGTTTGTTCGGTTCCCGTTCAAGGTTCGCATGCCAACCCGAATTTTCCGTAACGGTTCAACCTTCTAGCGCGGTTGTCATGAGGCCCGGTCTGGGGCGGCATGGGAAGATTCCGTTCCCAGTAACTCCCGTTGCATCACGGAGTACTCCGTAGCTATGGTGGCAACTTGTGATCCGTAATTACGGATGTGCTCTTCCACGCTAAAGTTCTCTGTATCTACGGGATGCACCACGTATGAAGTTCATATGTGCCAAAAATCTTAGCAGTACGGAGTAACGCCAAAGAGTGGTCTGGTACTGCACTTAACGAACCGGGGGTAATTTGTCACTTGAGAGGTCCTCGATTGCGTCCCAAACAATCTTGGGCTTCGACAGCCTAGAAGTTTTTTATCCATTTCCAAATAATCAAGAAATCGAGACGGGCTTTGAATCCTGCGATCTCCTGAAAGGGCGCCCCTTCTGTTCTTCTCCATAGAAGAAGCACAAGCTTGACCTGGCATTTTTGAGGCTATCGGACAACGGGGGGGGGGGTGTTGATCCGTACATACGTTACATAGTATAACGTTAGTAGTACTCTTACTCCGTACACTTGGCAGGTGCTACCTCGTGCCTGATTAGGTAAGTGGCGGACCCCTACCACGCGCCAAAGTGCAGCGGGGGAGCCAGGGGTCGGGTCGTCCACTGCAGGGTTACCTTAGCTCCATTCCCTTCAAGTCATGGGTCATTGGCTCCCGTCCTCGTATGTACTGACAGCGCCCCACCAAACCCACTCCATCTCGCGACAAGTTCCGCTGCCCACCGATTCCCTTCTCCCGCCCACTGAGCAGTATCGACCAGGTCGACCCTTCGTGAATACCACCCACGCCCAACATTGCGCCCCAGAGGCCGAAAGGACAAGTGTGCTGTCGCCCAGAGCCCATCCCCCGAGCGCCCGTTACTGGCGAACGACCTTGGGGCCCGCGTGACTCGGGGCAACTGGCGCTCTTGTATTTGTATGGCGCGGGGACCTGTGCATACCGTCCGCTTGGAAAACGACCCTTCAGAGCGACTGCGCAGGGTTCCGTTGTGCCTCCGCCTGCTTCCGCTTCCCTGATTCTTCGCGCACGCCAGCGGGCTTGGACTAGCGCCCGACACCGACGACGCCATGGCTGCACTCAGCCCTGAATTGCAGGAGAAGCTCGAGGAGCTGGACAGGGAGCTTGAGGTGCGTCGACCCAAACTGCCATTCTTTCCTTGCCGACTCCCCGTCTTCTGCGCAGGCCTCCTCAGCCGTTGAGCCTTTTTATGTCTCCATCATGGCTGTCTGGCCGGCGCAGCATCCCGGCCGGGTTGCACTTCCTCAACTCGTCTCGCCCTCTTCTGTCGCTCTGCCTTCTTGACTCCAGGTGAGATTCGCTGACCTGTTATGTTACGCGACAGGAGGGTGATATCACTCAAAAAGGGTATGGCTGTCTCCGCGATCGCGTCCACTGTTCCAATCCCCGAGATTCCGCCAGCAACCCACTAGACGGGTGCCACCCATTTCTAGTAACGAAGCGTTAACCAACCTCCCCGTTGTTCCCAGGTACCAAAAACGGCGAACGCAGTTGCTGTCGCAGTATGGACTTGGCAACGTCCCCGAGCTGAAGATGGGCGGCCCGCGCGCTCGTTCTCCCGACGACCACCATGAATCCTCCCAAGACCACCGCGCCGCCTCGCTGGCCGCTTTGAATGCGGGCCCGGAGCCCCCCAGTACCCCATACCTCAACGTTGAATCGCATCCTGCATCTTTGCTGGCGCCCGGAGGACCCGTGGCCGAACACCGCCCGAACATGCGTCAGCACGATTCGCTCTTTCTCTCCTCCCCCCCGGTCGCCGAACCCTCCACTCGTTCGGACACCATGGTTTCTGGAGATTACGCCTTCAACCCCGAGCAGCATAATCTTGGGTATGGGGATCAGCCGCAACAGAACCCGTATGACAGCAGAACCGGGACGATGTTGGATTCGCAGGCCTACTTTTCGGACTTTGCCGGGCAGGCATACGATCCTGCTGCGCCGGAAGAATATGGGGGCCCCCAGAGGTATTCATCAAGCGACGTTTTCTCTCCCACGGCGGCAATGGCGCCACCAATGCTTACAACAAACGACCTGCCACCACCAGACGCCCTCCGGTTTCTGATGCCACTTGAGCCGCGCGAGTTACCTTTTGCCATTCACGACCCCCACGATGAGACCGTTCCCATGTCCAACTTCGACAACATAGCGGCCGTGCTTAGGCACCGCGGCCGCACCTCGGCTAAGCTTCCGGCCTACTGGGTGTTGGACAGTAAGGGGAAGGAGATCGCTTCCATAACCTGGGACAAGCTGGCCCTGAGAGCCGAGAAGGTGGCCCAGGTGATTCGCGACAAGAGTTCTCTCTACCGCGGGGACCGTGTTGCGCTCATTTACCGGGATGCCGAAATTATCGACTTTGCCATCGCGCTGCTGGGCTGCTTCATCGCCGGAGTGGTCGCGGTGCCCATCAACGATTTGCAGGACTATGCGAAGCTCAACCTGATATTGACTTCCACGCAGGCCCATTTAGCGCTGACGACAGACAACAATCTCAAGGCTTTTCAGCGTGACATCACTGCACAGAAACTCAATTGGCCCAAGGGAGTCGAGTGGTGGAAGACGAATGAATTCGGCAGCTACCATTCAAAACGCAAGGACGACATTCCTCCCCTGTCCGTCCCGGACTTGGCCTACATCGAGTTTTCACGGGCCCCTACAGGGGATCTAAGAGGGGTCGTCCTTAGCCACCGGACCATCATGCATCAAATGGCCTGTATCAGTGCCATCGTGTCCAGCGCGCCAGGGAACGGGCCGGCCGACACCTTCAACAAAAGCCTACGAGACAAGAACGGTCGTCTGATAGGAGGCGGCGCCAGCAGTGAGGTTCTGCTGTCTTATCTGGACGCTCGTCAAGGAATCGGAATGATCCTGGGCGTTCTTTGGACAGTGTACGGCGGGCATACCACTGTCTGGTTGGAAAACAAGGCAGTTGAAGTACCCGGCCTATACGCCCACCTCATCACCAAGTACAAGCCTACCGTCATGGTCGCCGACTACCCTGGACTAAAACGGGCGGCATACAACTATCAGGCCGATCCTATGGCGACGAGGAATTTCAAGAAAGGCATGGAGCCAAATTTCCAAAGCGTCAAACTCTGCTTGATAGACACCCTTACTGTCGACAGCGAGTTCAACGAGCTTCTCGCCGACCGTTGGTTCCGCCCTCTCCGCAATACGCGGTCGAGGGAGGTGGTAGCACCCATGCTCTGTCTGCCCGAGCATGGTGGCATGTTGATCAGCGTCCGTGACTGGCTCGGCGGCGAGGAGCGCATGGGCTGCCCTTTGAAGCTCGACTCGGGAGCCGAGAGCGGGCCGGAGGACGAGAAGGCAAAGGAAAAGAAGGAGGAGGAGAAGCCGACACCTTCAAATGGCTTTTCGACCTTGCTTGGACAGAGCACGACAACTACCAAAGAGGAGCGTGCCAAGATGGAGCTGAGCGAAGTCCTACTCGACAAGGAAGCCCTCAAGACGAACGAGGTTGTGGTTGTTGCCATCGGAGACGACGTCAACAAGCGTGCCGCGAACGAGCCGGGGACCATTCGTATCGGCGCTTTCGGTTACCCCATTCCGGATGCCACGCTCGCCATTGTCGATCCCGAGACCGGCCTTCTCTCCTCGCCCAACACTGTGGGTGAGATTTGGGTCGATTCTCCTTCCCTCTCCGGCGGCTTCTGGGCCTTGCCGAAGCACACCGAGCAAATATTTCACGCACGGCCCTACAAGTTTGAGCCGGGCGATCCGACCCCCACAGCGATCGAGCCCGAATTTCTGAGGACCGGGCTCTTGGGTACCATCATCGAAGGCAAAGTCTACGTCCTTGGCCTGTACGAAGACCGCATTCGGCAGAAGGTCGAATGGGTCGAGGACGGCGGTGCCGAGAACACAGAGCATCGCTACTTCTTTGTTCAGCACATCGTGGTCAGCATCATGAAGAATGTTCCGAAGATCTTCGATTGCTCCGCGTTTGACGTCTTTGTCAACGAAGAACATCTCCCAGTCGTGGTACTCGAGACGCAGGCGGCATCCACCGCCCCTACCACCAGCGGAGGCCCGCCTAGGCAGCTAGACACGGCGCTGCTCGACTCCCTTGCGGAAAGGTGCATGGACGTGCTGTTGCAGGAACATAACCTCCGCGTCTACTGTGTCATGATCACCGCGCCCAACTCGCTGCCCAGGGTGCTGAAAAACGGCCGCCGTGAGATCGGCAACATGCTGTGCAGGCGAGAGTTTGACCTGGGCAATCTGCCGTGCGTCCACGTCAAGTTCGCGGTCGAGCACGCGGTGCTTAATCTGCCCGTAGGCATTGACCCGGTCGGCGGCATCTGGTCGCCGATGGCAAGCGTCTCCAGAGGGGAGCTTCTTGCTCAGGCAGATAAGCAGTACTCGGGCATCGACCGTAGGGAAGTGGTGATTGACGACAGGACGTCAACGCCGCTCAACAACTTCTCTAGCATCACCGATCTCATCCAGTGGCGCGTGGCGAGGCAGCCCGAGGAGCTGGCCTTCTGCACGATCGACGGACGAGGAAAAGAAGGGAAGGGCGTGACGTGGAAAAAGTTCGACATGAAAATCGCCGCCGTCGCCGTCTATTTGAAGAACAAGGTGAAGCTCAGGGCTGGCGACCATGTCGTGCTCATGTACACTCATTCCGAAGATTTCGTCTTTGCTGTTCACGCCTGCATCAACCTCGGCGTCATCATTATCCCTCTCGCACCCATGGATCAGAACCGCTTATCGGAGGATGTTCCGGCATTCCTGCACCTGATCTCGGAGTTCCGCGTGAGGGCCGTCCTCGTCAACCAAGACGTTGATCATCTGTTGAAGACGAAGCCGGTCGCGCAGCATATCAAACAAACTGCGCAGGTGCTCAAGATCACGATTCCAAACATTTACACCACAAGCAAACCGCCAAAGCAGAACAGCGGCTTGCGGGATCTCGGCATCACTATGGATCCCGCCTGGATCCAGCCCGGCTACCCGGTCATCATCTGGACCTACTGGACCCCCGACCAGCGGCGGCTTGCTGTGCAGCTCGGCCATGACACGATTCTCGGCATGTGTAAGGTGCAGAAGGAAACTTGCCAGATGACGAGCTCCCGGCCGGTGCTGGGCTGCGTGAGGAGCACAACCGGACTCGGCTTCATCCACACGTGCTTGATGGGGATCTACATCGGCACGCCTACATACCTCCTATCTCCTGTCGACTTCGCACAGAATCCCGCCTCTCTCTTCCTAATCCTGTCGCGATGTAAGATCAAGGACACTTACGCAACCCCTCAGATGCTGGACCATGCCATGAACCTGATGCCTGGTAAAGGATTCACGCTACACGAACTCAAGAACATGATGATCTCGGCCGAGTCGCGGCCCCGGGTCGACGTCTTTCAAAAGGTCCGCATGCACTTCGCTGCGACGGGCCTCGATCGAACGGCTATTAACACGGTCTATTCGCACGTCCTGAATCCCATGATCGCCTCTCGGTCGTACATGTGCATCGAGCCAATCGAACTTTGGCTGGATCCCAAGGCCCTCCGGCGTGGCCTCGTCTTCGTGACGGACCCAGAGCGGGAGCCAAAGGCTCTGCTCGTTCAGGACTCGGGCATGGTCCCCGTGTCGACGCAGATTGCCATTGTTAACCCAGAGAGTCGGGAGCTGTGCAGCGAAGGCGAGTACGGAGAGATCTGGGTAGACTCCGAGGCGTGCGTAAAGGGTTTCTATGGGTCGAAGGATGCCTTTGATGCCGGGCGCTTCGACGGAAGGACGGTCGAGGACCCGAGCATTCGGTACGTGCGCACCGGAGACCTTGGGTTCCTTCACAGTGTGCGGCGGCCCATTGGGCCTGGTGGTGCGCTAGTTGACATGCAGGTGCTATTCGTGCTGGGAAGTATCGGGGAGACCTTCGAGATCAACGGGCTGAGCCACTTCCCGATGGACATCGAGGCTTCCGTGGAGCGGTGCCATCGTCACATTGTGCCGGGCGGATGGTGAGTGCTCGTATCAGATCGACTGACCTTGACTCCTTGCTGACTGTGTGTCTGGTAGTGCCATCTTCCAAGCTGGCGGCCTGGTTGTCGTCCTAGTCGAAGTTGCCCGCAAAGCCTACCTCGCATCCATCGTCCCCGTCATCGTCAATGCCATCCTCAACGAGCATCAAATCGTAGTCGACATTGTTGCCTTCGTCAACAAGGGCGATTTCCCGCGCAGCCGGCTCGGCGAAAAGCAACGGGGCAAGATCCTCGCAGGTTGGGTCAGCCGCAAGCTGCGCACCATCGCCCAGTTCAGCATCAAGGATAACGATCGCGAACCACTCGGCGCGCCGGGTACCTCCTCCGGTGAACAGGCCTCTAGTCATGGTAGCGGGCTGCCCGATGACCAGCACCGTGTCAGCTTGGGCAGTTTCCGCAGCGGCAGTGGCGGAAATAATCCTCGAAACGCCGAACCCGCGCCCCAGGCCCTCGAACTGCGACAGCAGTACCATCGAGACCAGGGATACGACGACAGGACTATGACCATGAACAGCATGAATAGGGCGGCTGCTACCATGACGCCGGGATCTGGCCCGGTCGAGATGCCGGCAGATGAAGTCAAAATCAACCCCCATGACAACGACCAGACGCCAACAAAGGACCACCGCACTGAGCAGCAGCAGCAGCAGCAGCAGCAGCGGCAGCGGCAGGAACAACCATCCCAAGGACTCGTCGACCCCTCCCCACCCCACGGCTTTGAACTGCCCGATTTTAACCAATTTGTACCGCGTGAGGAGCGAGGTGAGAATGAGAAGTCCACGCCCGAAGTCGTCAACGACACGTCCTCCTCCTCCCGCCCGGGTACAGGGACCGGCAATGGCAATGGCAAGGGTGTGGGCGGGTCCATGTCGTCTCAGGGCCCGCCACAGATCAGGTTACCCGGTGTGGATGGGCGCGAGTCGCTGGACGATTGGGACTTGAGGCCTAGGAGCGGTGGTGGCGCGGAAGGGATGGGAAATGGGCAGGAGGAAGATGATTGGAAGGCAGATGCTTATATGTCAATGAACTTGGCGGGGACGCTTGGGGGACAGTAAGAGGCGGCCATCGAACTGGTGGCAGGCTTAGTGGTTTCAATTTTTTTTTTTTTTTTGTTTTTTCCAGCCCCTTGTGTGCGTGGCTTTCATGCACATGGCTGTCTTGCGGTTCGGGTAATGGGTGACGGGCGTTGATTCTTTGGGCCCTTGTTTCCGTAGAAGAGATGGGATTTGATGAGAGCCGACAATGCTGTGAGTAATGCACCAGGACAGGAGTCGCTCAAAAGATCGACAATATATTTCTTCGGTTTGTTCATAAGTAGTAGTAGTATGCTAGATGAGGCTGGCCTTTGACGCGTTGGCTCCGCTCCCTTTTGGGCCTTATGGGAAACGTCAAGTACTATCACACTGCCAAAGAGCTTTCTCAATGATGAGCGAGGCTCTGAGGTACGTCTCGTGGACGAAGGAATTGGCGCGTTCCGTATCCGTACTCCGTAGTGTTTCCGTAGTATCGAAAATTATCCGTACCAAGCGGAGATAGAACCACTGTGATCGCCAAACGCCAAGTCCCCTCTGGATACGCATATATAGATAGGTATATACTTTAGGATATATAGATTTGAACTATAATTACTACCTGATTGAGAATACAGATAATATATATAGAGGTATTAATAGAAAATGTAGTTTTTTAGACTTTTAAATGTCTCTCCTAAATATTAGGTATCGAATTGTATGTTGAACTCCCCTAATTTTCCGGCTAAAAACTGCAAAAGAGGACTTAGCGTTTGGCGGCCACAGCACCAACATCTATCGGCGGCTGCGATGCGTTTGGGAGTGAGCAATTGTTGGGGGCCACGGCAATCCAAATAACACCAGTCAGATTTTGGCCGGATCGGGGAACAAGACGCGAGCCAGGTTGGTCACGCTGCTGTTCATGTTTTTCCGGGGCTGCCTGTTAACTGCTCCTACCAACACCACCTAACACCAACTGGCACTCCTAACCAACAGCACAAACCGGAAAGGATGCGAACCTAATGCCGGATCCCCGCTTAACTGCCGTGAATGCAGAAAACCTGCGACTGCGTGATGGCTTAAGCTACCGCCTGAAATCGCACGCCTATCTGATCCTTGGTTCTGCTTGGAACGGACTGGTGGGCACAGTGGAATTGGGACGACACCATTGGTGCACAGTCAAGAAAAAAAAAAAGCTGCCCTGAGCAGGCGCCACCCCGGTGCTGCAGCGGCAGAGTTGCGGAAACGCCAGCCTATCCCTGCACGCTTGCAGCCGCGGGTCCAAGCCGATGTGGTCAACTATGCCTACAGTACCGCACTGGACAAGTAATTAGGCGAAGGATATTGAGGATTCTTGGCGAGTGAGATAAGCGCAACACATCGCGTTTTAAACTTTGCGATGAGTTTTGAACTGCTACGGTCAGTCAGACTGGCCACCGGACACCACCGGCGACTTCTTTTTTGCATAGCAGCAAAAGAAGTAGGAAATGGAGCAGAGGAGCCAGCCGACCAACCCCCTCATTCATCAGCGTGGTAGTTGTGGTAATCCGTACGTTTCCTAACCCGGATCCTAGGCCTGCATCCAGTGCTTAGATCAGATCGTCTGTACGGATGTACGGATTACTGTACCCACCTGGGCGGCTGAGCCGGGAAGGAACGTTCGGGTGCGACCTCTCCCACCGTTTAGTTGGACATCTTGGAGTGCACCTTCCGCCGACCGACGGCGTGGAACCGCGGAAAGGGCAAATGCACGCAGGACGGTCATGCAGGCAGGAATCCCCCCCTGGCTCTTCCGTTCTGGCGGACCATAATCCAGTTTCGTTTGCTTTTTCCAATTCTCTTTTCCTGTTCATTCCAAAGCCGTCCTTCCCATTGCGGTCAAAATATCCAAACGGCCCATATCCGGGTTCACCGCACCCACTACGAAACGCTCCTGGATCGGGGGAGCCGGCAGTTGACAGAAGAACGATGGAGCCGTGGCTGGGCCCCGCACTCACAAGCGTCGCGGATGGCCCCAAATGAGCACGGATCATGGATTTTCTTCCACACCCCACCTCTGGCGTTGAGGCTCTGGATGTCCCCTTCGTCGCCGACACGCCCTACGTCTTTGGCTCCGACTTCTGGGACTTCCCCAAACTCCACGGCTTCGGCAACCAGTGGGCCAGTCTGCCTGCGCCGCGGCTGGCATCTCTAGCCCAGTCTTGGCTCTACTTCGGCACCATCTCCGAGTTCCTTGGCAAGCCCATCGATTATCGCGAATTCCAAGTCTCGCGGAGCGTATCAGGGAAGCCCCTGCTCCCGCTGCTCGACGAATGGCTCGCCGCCCACGCCATCACTGCCCACGGCTCGACATCCCGAGACGCGATCGAGTACGAAGACCGGAAGCAGGTGCTCTACGAGCATGCCAGATTTCTCGATGCAGTCCTCCAGCTGGCCGAGGACTTCGACAAGGTATCGCAAGGCCACGTCAAGCCGATCCCAACCATCGTCTTATCTATCAAGGTGCTCTGCATTACCCTGAAGGGCGTGTTGTGGGATTTGGCCCGGGGTAACATCGACGAGACACTCAGGCCATGGCCCTCGCCCGCTGCCCGCTTGCGTCGTGAGGTCACCCCGGCGAGAGACGTTCCGGGGAAGCAACCCCTGGCTCCGAGTGCGCAGTTGATGCTCGACGTGTTGCGCCTCCGGGGCTGGTGCCCGTTCTACGCACGGAAAGTCCTCACCCAGTACAACTATGCCCTTGCGTACTACTTCACTCGCCTGTTCCGGACGTACTCCCCAGGTCTCAGCCACCAGAGCTGTACCGACGATGAGTGCGTTGCTAGCAACGCCGATATTTTCAGCTATGTTCCAAAACATGCCCGCCGCGGCTGTCTTTGTCAGCCGAAGGCCGCGTCGATGGATCAGATCCGCGCCATCATCGAGGATGGAGGGATACCCTTAGTTCGGCTGAGAGGCTCTTCCAGGACCGGGGTCAGGATCGAAGTTGTGAGGATGACCGCCCGAACGCGCTACGTTGTCGTCTCCCATGTGTGGTCGGACGGCATTGGCAACGCACATACCAACGCACTTCCGGAGTGCCAACTACGCCGCCTCCATGCACATATAAGCAACCTGAAACCCCTCAAACAGAGTGTGGATGGGGATGCTGATTTGAATCTCTTGACCTCACTCGACGCGGGGTTCCAAACGGCGACGGCACGCCGACCAAAGTATCTCTGGATCGACGCTCTGTGTATGCCGCCCGGGGGAGCGACTGCATTCCCGAGGCTCCGTGCTATCAACAAGCTTCCCGCGGTTTATCAGGCCGCTGACCGAATCTTGGTCCTGGACTCGACGCTGGAACGGACCTCCATGGTGGAGTCGGACAGCGTCGAACAATTTGCGAGGTTTGCAGTGAGCCCTTGGATGGGAAGGTCGTGGGCCTTTCAGGAGGCAGCCCTGGCCTCGGCCTGCGAGGTACAGTGCGCCGACGGCACCTTCGATGGCTTCTCCCCACAACCCAAAGAAAAGTTGGCATCGTCTACCGCAACCGCCAGACGGCGACGACTTGCTTGGCTAGAGGCGCTTACTCGTCCTGCGAATTGGATCGAGAGAGCACTGCTGCGGAGACCGCAAACCAAGCCCGTGCAATTACTCAATGGCACTCCGACAATGGGTGTTGGTATCGAGACCTCCATTATCAGGAGCCTTACCCGGTCGCTCAGAGAGGAGTTCCGCTCGGCCTTTGCGAATGGCGTCAAGCCAAACAGAGCCGCTATAGGCCAGGGACAACTGGCGCCAGATTTCTGTACCCTGTTTGTCCAGGTCTGGAACGAGTTGAGCAAACGCACAACCACTGTGCCGGGAGACATGCATATCATCATGGCAAGCCTGCTCGGCTTCAATACCGAGCCTATCATGCGTCTCCCCAAGTCGGCTGATCGCATGTCGTGCATCTTGAGGAGCATGGACGGAATCCCGATATCTTTGCTCTTTAACATGGACGGTCCACGGCATAAACCAACGAGGAATCACCGGGATCGTTGGCTCCCACTGTATCCCTCCAGACAACGACTCACGTTTGGATCCACCTTTACTAATATCCGATCCATCAACGACGACCTGTACCTGCCGAATAATTCTGTGAGCCGAAGAAAGGTAGCTATACTGGTCTGCACCGCTGACGTCGACCCGTTCTCGAGCTGCACCTTCACATTACGGGATACGTCTACGGGAGAGCAGTACTCTGTGGTTGTCCACCGACAAGAAGGAGAAATGGACGAGTTTGCAACGCCCGAGATCGGCCCCTACTGCATTGCCGTCCAGCTTGAACCGGAGCTTGGCGTGCAGCCGAACGGCTACATTGAGGGCCTCAGCCGCGCGCCAAAGACGTTCGCCGGCGCGTTATTTCGCATTCGCAGAGTCGTGACGAATGTCAGGAAACTTTATTACCACAATCTTGATGCAGACTACGAGAATTCGTTTGAATTGGTCGAGGATGAAACTTATGGGGACCGCGACCTGGAGACAGCGAGCAAAAGAACAACTGGGTACCTGGACGGGAACCTGGGGTCTGCGTTTGCGGAGCACTACCGAGGGATTCTGCGTACGGTCTACGACTGTCCACTGACAGTCTCTTGCGTACCCGATGGAGGAGACACTCTCGCCTCCCCATTGAAGGAGGGGCCGATCTTAGTCGCCCAACAACTTCCCAAAACCTGGCAGGTCGTTTTGGAACGAGGTTGGTTCCCACTCCTTGATCACCTGCCCGATATCCCCCGTTGCTAAACTTCATCACAGAGCCCGCAACATACCCCTTTCCTCTCCCAGCCCGCCTGTCCTTTGCCGAGGCCATAACCCCGGTATCCGCATATCTCGCCGTTACTGCTTTCGACGGTCTCGTCGCCTCGGGCTGCGTTGGCCTCGCCATCGCAATCTGCGCCACCATGTTCCCGCGCCTCGCCCTTCTCGCAAAAGCCTCAATCATTGCGAAGCTCGTGCTGCACTCGCTCTTTTTAGTCCAAATGTTCCTATTCCCGGGAATGGAGGTCCGCCTTATTTGGGACATGCTGCATCTCGCGCTTGTCGCGCTGTATACCTTTTCAAGAGTCACTATGACGGGGCCTAGCAAGATGGACGTTCTGGATTGGTCATTTATTGCGTGGGCTATGCTGGGCCACTCCGTGGATTTTGTCGCACGGTTAGGGATACGATGGATCGTGGTGCCCCGGTTGTTTGAAAACTACCTTTTATCGTTCGACGGGGAGGCTTTCAGGTCAGAAAGAGAGAAAGAAAATTTTGGTCCTGCAAAGGGGCTGATTGGGAGATGGCTTCACCGGGCGCGGTTAAAGCTCGGCCGGCGGCGGGCGGGGTATCAGACGCAAGTGTATCACGATCTGAGTCGGAATGGAATGCAAAGCGGGCGCCCGGAGCAACACCTGTTGGGAAATATGGGAGGACAAATCTGAGTTCAATATGGGATGGTGCGGATGGATGGAAAGATAGATATATCACTAGAAAACACTGGGAGGCTTTGGGTTCTCTTGACTGCTGGGGAGCTGGCGTTTATAGGGATGTAACAATATTCAGCAGTATACGCAATGCATAATTCAAGACGGAATAATGTGGATGCAGCAGATGCTCAGTATTAAAAGAGAGAGTATTTGTATATATACCCCGCCACTGTCGAATGCCTGTGATGTGCTGTGTTCCGCCCGGCAAATGCATGCCATGCAAAGTTTTGTTTACGTGACAGGATGATGATGACAGCATCGGAAAACGAGAGATGCAATCTTGGCTGATGAATAACACAAGAAATTCCGAGACAAACATGGATATATCCCCCCTCCTGCGCACAACCATCAGGTTCCCTAACTTCCTCCATCGTTCTTCCTCGCATAACTCATTACTTCATCGTTTTCTGCTCGTTTCCTTCTCTCCTTGAGATGTATCAAGGCCCTGGAGAACAGTTTCATCCCACCGCGCCCTATCGGACGCGTCAAAGATTGACGCGTCGCAAGAACGCGAAACCGGCCAGATAACCTGTCGATGGCTCCGTGGTATGTCGTCGCAGTGGCCCCCCCTGTTCTCTCAACAGGCAAGCCAGGGTCTCCTGCCTCGGGATCGATTTCAATCAAGGCATGGGTGGGGTCGACCCCATCGATGCCCACCACCAAATCCGAGGTACGGTGGAGATCCATCCCCCATGCCCCAATTGAAACCTCGGCCCCGAACCGCAACTGCGGCTCGGGCCGCCCCCCCCCCCCCCCCTTTTTTTTTTTTTTCCCAGAGAAGGGCGCCCATCAAAAACTTAGGCCGTCCATCCGAGGGTATCCAGCAGCGTCTTGGACTCCATCGTACTGAACCCGGCGACACCCAACGCCCTGACCTGGCTGCTTCCCCTGAGCGCGGCCAGGCCGTTGGCAATCTTCCATGCCTCCTCCTCTCCGACCACAAACAAGAACCGCTTGCCCTCCTGATCTCTGATCGTGGCCCGCAGCAGATGCAGGCCGCTGCCCTTTTCGGCACCCGCACCCGCACCCGCACCCGCAGCCGACCCAGCCCCGGCCCGGCGACAGTTCCCGTTGCATACTCTCCCGAACTCCTCGATGTACTGGACCGCCTCCTCGCCGAGCATCGTCTTGGTGGCGCCGCGCTCGGCCGCCCGCCGCGCGCTCTGCGGCATGGTCTTGAAGAACGGGTGGTTGACGGGCACCGAGCCGGGGGTGTTTCCGGCCTGGGCGGAGACGGCATGGACAGGGCACCAGACTTCGACGAGCTTGAGGGTCCAGGCCTTGATGTCCCACTCGCGCTGGGCGACGCCGCGCACGTCGTCGTCGACGAAGAGACCCGCCGAGGTGATGCGCAGGATGAGGCCATCTGTGACCGGGGCCACGCCCGAGACGAGCTGGGAGGCGGGGGTCTTGGAGAACTGGTTGAGGTAGCCGTAGACGGCCTTGATGATGATCTTTTGGGGGTCGTTAGTCGTGTAGGGTTCGCGAGTGGAGGGTGGCGGGGTGGTGCGTGCGGTGGAGGCCGAGGCGGCCCAGGAAGATTCGGAGAAGTCTGAAACCGACTTCTTGCGGGCAGTGGGCTTTTTCGGGGTGTCGTAGGGGCGGAACGAGTAGGTGTCTTCGGTCCCAGTGGCGGAGGGAGCAGGCTTGGTGGGGGATGGGGCGGAGCGGGTTGACGAAGGGGCCGGTTTCGTTGGGGATGGGGGAGCTTGCGCAGGAGATGGTCTCGATGGTGGAGGAGTAGACGCCGCTTGGGATGGCGCGACGCTTGGCGGTTTGCCGTTTGGCCACATGCTGGTCTTCTCGCCGACCGACGAGTACGCATAGGTCGTGCTCTTGCGCTCATTCTGTTCCTTCTCTTTCCTCTCCTTCTCCTCCTGCTCCCTGCGAAGCCGGGTCAAGCGCTCTTCGCGCTCCTTTCGTTCCCTCTCCCGAGCAGCTTGGCGCTCCTTTTCCTGCCGTGCCCGCTCTTCTTCCAGCTTCCGCTGCTCCTCCTTGAGTCTGGCCTCCTCACGCTCCTTGTTCTCCCTCTCGATCTTCTCACGGAGCTCCCTCTCAACCTTTTCCCGTAGTTCCCGTTCCAAGCGTTCCCTTTCTTTAGCCTCCTGCTCCTGCCGGAGTTTCTCCTTGAGATCGCGCTCCCGAGCTTCCCTCTCCCGCCTCTCGCGCTCCCTCGCTTCTCGCTCGCGTAACTCACGCAACCGCCGAGCAGTTTCCTCCTTCTTCTTAGCCTCTGCCTCCTTCGCTTTTCGCTCCTCCTCTCTTCGACGCATCTCCTCCCTCGCTTTTTCCCAAGCGCCTTTTGGGGCCTCAGGTTTGGCGGAAGCGGGCTGAGGGGGAGGTGGTTGAGGCTGTTGCTTCGGCTCTGGTGGAGGCTTTGGTTGCGGCTTGGGCTCTTCGCTGGGCTCCTCGCGTTTCGATTCTTGCGGCTTTGGCTCCGGTGTCGGTTCAGGCTGCGTCTGAGTGTTCGGTTGCGGCGGAGGCTGGGTCTGGGCTTGAGGTTGAGGTTGGGGTTGAGGTTGGGGCTCAGGTTGGGGTTGCTGTCTCGGTTGCTCGTGCCAGGATTGGTACGGCCCGCCGCCGCCTCTCGGCGCGTCTTGCTGGGGCGGAGGAGGCGGTGGAGGCGGAGGTGGTGACTGGTTTGGCGGAGGGCCGTTTTGAGGGGGCGGGGTATACCACGACGACCCTGCTCCCCCGTATCCTCCACCCGGCTTTCCGTAGCCCCCGGGGCGATTGCCTCCGTGACTTTGCTGGGCCGAGGGCTCGCTCTGGTGGCGACCCAGGAGAAACGCTGCAGCGCCGACACAGGCCACAAGGGTTGCCCACAGGAATGACCACATCTTGTCTGGGCTGCTAAACATGCTCACCACCAGAGGAGTGGCCAGGTTTGTCATGATAACCACCGCCAGTGTACTGACGACCCCGGCGATGAAGCTGTTCCATTGGGGCTTGAGAGACGGCAGGTACAGGAAACCCGAGCCGGCCGAGTGTTCGGGGATGATGAAGATGTCGTACTTCCCGGGCGGGAGGCCGGAGCCACCCGCCGTTGTCCTGGGGTTCTCCCCGTGCGGAGGCGGAGGCGGCGGTGGCGGATCCATTGTCTGCGAGGGGCCAGCCGGCCCAGGAGCAAGTGTGCCGCCGGTCGAGTTGGCGAAGCGAAGATGTCAGGCGCTGGCTGTTGATTACAAGGTTGCCGACTGTAGACCGAGCGCGGACAGAAGCTTAGTGGTATCTCAATGCAGCCATAAGGATCGTAACGTCATGACAACTGGTATCAGGGAGACCATTAGTATGCGTCGTCCCAAGTGACGGCGAGCTACAGGGCACAGGCCCGTTGCTGTCGGTTTGCGTAGAACGAGAGAACTCACCCACACTCGAAAGAAGACCATAACACCTAAAACGCCGAACGCTCACAAGCAAAGCAGCAGTGAAGGTCGCACTCAAGCCAGACGGGCCGAACACACGGTAGCGGCCCTGTCTCACCGGGAGTCTGACGGCAACGTTCGCAATCCAGCCCGAAACTGTTCCCCCCAGCCCCGCGATTTTACCAACCCCGGTCGGTGTCGGCGGTGTCGTTTGTAGTTGCGGCGCTCTTCCTGTCGCCGATTGCTCGTGTGTGCTGGAATTCTTGAAGCAACGGGCGCTGTGTATAGAACTCGGAGGTTTGCCGTCGTGACAGCTCTCGCTTCTTTGTTAGAGTTGGGGAGTTTGCGAAAGCGACGGTGGCCTTTCAAGGAAAATTGCAGGCAGGTCCCCTGTTCTGTTTACTTTCGGCAGCTTCTTCTGGCCATTCGGCGGCAGAAGAAGTGGTGTGGCGCACGGCCCATCAGCTGCGGCGTGCAGCCCAACCAGAGAGGCCAGGAAGTGACGAAGCCACAGAGCCGTCCCTGCCGGGCGTTCCCGCTCTCGTTCCACCGCGCAACGCGGGGAGTGTGGATGGGTCGCCCGACGGAATACAACACGACCGGCCGCAACTTGCGCAGGTATGTCTGTGCAAATTTGTATTCCGTACGCTGATACTCTAATGAACTTGTCAAGTGTAACCTGAGACAAGACATGTTAGAACTAACGTTACACCGTATTCTTGTTACAAAGCGCGCTTTCGTTCAGCTTTCTTTAAATCGAGAATTGAATCCAGGTACCCGTGCAAGCTCTCCAAGGGAGTTCCATGCTCGCGTTCCCGCGGCGCGGCCCCAACGTCATGGATGTGTGGCCACGCAAGCATGATTTCGCCAGCCGTTCAACGACTTTGTCACAGCGACAGGCCTGCAATCACCATTCCCCTCTACCCCTCTCCGCGGGCTCCGCTTCCTCGAGGCGCGTTTCGCTGGGAGCCAAGCAGCGCGTCCGGCAACGGCTTTCCGCGACAAAAAGAAAACAAACAACAGAGCGCACAAAACGTTGGCCAACCTCCTCTGGGAGGGGCTGGTGATACACGACGCAGGTATGGAGAAGTGTGCCCAAAAGTCCCAAGTCGAACCATCCAGTCACCCAATCCCAATTGAGCCCCCGCCATCTGTTCTCTTTGACAGGTGGAAAGGGTTGTGACGGGTCCACTCGGACAGCGAATCGCCGACCGGGTCAGACGAGGACCCTGAAGACACCAGCGAATCCGCGGCTTCGGCTCCGATCAACGTTCAAGCGTTGGCGGGGTGGGGTTAGTTAGTTAACGTCAATTGACCATCCGGAGCGAGTGAAGTCCCCCTGTTCGTCCGACCATTGGCACCAGACCAGCCTCCCCATTTCACACCCATCCGAGAAAGCTTTCTCGCCCTTCGCCCCGGCGGCGCTGAACAAGGACGCGCGACAAGAGGCACGTCGAAGCAATATCCGTCATGTCGATGCACTACTACAAGATTGTAAAGTGAGGCTAGAGGCCAGGCCCAGGGCGATTGGTTGACGAGAGAAAGAACAATCTTCGTCGGCAGGTTTACGTCAATTTACCCCGAGTGTCGCCGAGCAACGAGTGTGACAGGAGAAGAAACCCCTGCACCATCCATCGTGAGTGATGTCGCAGGACCGCCAGCTCAGCATTACTCAACACGCCAATGAGGAGGGCCCAAGAGCTTCTTGGCGACCAGTCATCAGCTCCGAACAACGGGGAATAGTTTGGACCCTCACCGCCGATGAGGAATACGCAGCCCGGGAGTACGCGCCGTCCCCGTTCGCGATGAAGCCATCCAAACCCATCTAGAGTAGACATTGGTGGCAACGCGGGAAAGTGAAGTCCGGAGTGCTCAAGTGATCCACATGACACGAAAGACAACCGAGATGGTATTCACATTCTTGCTTGCTCTGCCAAAGTGTGCACATGATACTCCGTATGTCATGATAGGTCGCCAAATGAAAACAGAAAAAGAAAAAGAGCAAGGAAACAAGAGCGAACCCCGAGTCAAGATGTCCAATACTCCGTAAGCCTGTATTGAGGAAACCAAAATGCCATCGCCATCCGTTGCCGGCCCGCCATGTAGTCCCCAATCTCCACAGTTTACGTAAATCTCACTTTGGAGGCTGAAGCAAGAGCATGCCCAGCTCGACGACCCAGATCAGTGCGTCCAGTAGTTTTCCCAAGACCCATTGTACCGCCACCGCCCCCTGAACGCCTGCCAAGACAGATTTCACCATCAGCAACAGCAGGCTGTTGATCACGCCGCCTCCCGCCTGTCGCCCACCACCCGTCTTCTCCCCCGGTATCGCCGCGGCAGTCGCTGCTCTAGCGTTAGACGAACCGCTGCCGACGGAGACGGCAGATGCGGCATCCGACGAGAACCAGACCGTCGCTCCGGGAGGCGGCGGTTCCCGTCATAGGTTCTTGACGCGCCGGTTGGCGACGCCGAGCTTGCGGTGCAGGCTGTCCGCCGCGTCGTTGGCCTGATCCAGCAGGCTGTTCTGATGGGCGACCTCTCCCTCGATCGCCGTCCCCAGCTGGTGCAGCTTCCGGACCGCGGCCCCCAGCAGGTTCACGCGCTCGTCCTGCTCCTCGACGACCAGCTTCTGCCGCTGCAACAGGTCCTCGTTATCCAGCTCCCTCGTCTCCTCCGTCTCCGGCGGCGGCGCCCCGAGCGTCCTGCCCGCCGGCCGCCGCGACCCAATCAGCTTGGCCTTGTCGCTCTGCCCCTGCTCCCCCCGCCCCGCGTCGCCGCCGCCGCCGCCGCCGCCGCCGCCGCTGCTTAGCCCCCTCGCGGCCAGGCTCGCGGCCAACTGGTCCAGCAGGCCCTTCTCGTACTTCGCCGCCTCGACCGCGTCCCTCCGCCTCGTAAACTCCCCGCCGCCGAGCCTGCCGCTCTCCTTCATGACCCGCAGCCCTTCCTCCAGCGGGCCCATCAGGCTGCCGGCCTTGATGAGCGCCTTCCGCGCCTGCGCCTCGGCCTCGCGCGCCTCCGGGTCGGAGGTGGCGTGCTCCTTGCGCGCCAGCGCCGCCCTGGCCGCGCTCAGCTCCGTCTTCATCTCCTTGTTGAGGTCGACCCACGTGGCCGGGTCGCTCGCGGCCGCCAGGTTGGCGTCGCGCAGCCCGATGGCGGGGATCCGGCCCTCGACGCTGAAGCCGGACACGGACGAGGAGCCGACGCCGCCGCCGCCGCCGCCGCCGCCCGCCGAGGGGGGCAGGTTCAGAAAGGCCCGCCACGCGGGCGTGTCGCGCCACCGGCGGTCGGGCGGCTCCGCGATGGCGCGCAGGTAGCGCTCCAGCCCCGCGCGGCGCTGTTCCGTGAGCTCGGGCGACGAGACGGTCGAGCGGAACCAAGACTTGGGGGGCAGCGGCGCCGGCGGCGGCGCGCCGACCAGGCGGGTGAGGGTCTCGTGCAGGGCGGCAAACTCCGAGTAGCGCTTCTGGACGACGAAGGAGCGGAGCGGGAGGCGGAGGGTGATGTTGTAGAGGGTGTATGGTTTGCCGGTGGGGTTCGAGTTGTTGTCGGTCGGGGTGTGTAGAGAGGTGGTGGGGATGGATATTTCGAGGGGGGGTGCCATGCTTGTTGGTCTCGTGTAGCGTGAGTGGTAGTAGTAGTAGTAGTAGTAGTGATAGTTCGTTGGCTGGAGGATCGGAACGACCAGTCTGGGATGGAAGTCGAGTCGCCGCACGGGGCGGATTCAAGTCGTCCGAGTGCAAGTGATGGAGAGACTCTAGATGATTGGTCGAAGCTGCGTTGAACGGATAGGACGGATAGGGAAGAGGAAGGGCCGCAGGTGCTGACCGGCGCGTCGTTTCGGGCGTCGTTTCGGGCGGCGTTTCGGGTTCGGATGGCGGTCCGAGGTGGAAGAGCGATCGAAGAGCGGCCGGGTTACTTTTGACCTGGAATGACCTCGGGATCCCAAAAGGGAAGATCTTATGGCGGCACTCGTCGTAGCGGACAAAAGAGAAAGTCAACAAAAACTGGCGGGTATCTCGCTGTGGAACAATGAAGAACAAAGGAACTTGATGCAATGTGGGTGCCTGAAGTTTGGTGATGCATTCGATGCCTGGTCATCGTTGTCCGGACGCTTGCTTTCTCGCCAGGGCACAAGATGCATGGGGGTCACCAACTTGCCTGCCGGGGGACCGGGGGTTTCTTGGATTCGATTGGTCGCCTGGGCGCACCTGAATGCTCCGCAGGATGTACGAAGTAACTAAGTACGTACCGCGGTCCGGCCCCGTAGTACGGTGGGTTCTCAACCCGCCACTTCGCTTCATCCTCACACCCTCGCGCCGCCGAGGCAACATCAAGTAGCCGCAGCTCGCTTGTCTTTTAAGGTTGTTTGGCAACTGCAAGCATCGCAATTATGGGAGCAACATGAGCATGGTCTAAGAGATTTCGGCAAGCAATACACTGTATGTACAGGAGAGATTCCCATATTACGTCACTCCGCTGATGCGGGAGCGTGTTGCGCTCATCGAGCCCTCCTCATTCCGCATCGATTTTTCAAGGCCAGTGACATACATCCATTCGGGTCTGTGTATATCAGGGAGCTGTCCCTCGGTGGCGATTGGTGCGGGTAGCTACTAGTAAGCTCGCTGGTAGTGAAGGATCGACGGGCTTGATTCACATTGCCATCATTTGGCGCTAGACGGGACCACGGCGTCTGTAGTCTCGTGAGAGATCGATTCCTCTCCATGAATGCAATGTAGGTCTTTCTACCACGCGCATGACAAAACTTGTTGAGACTATTTGAGAAGTGCCATGGTAGCCTGGAGGGTTCCTTTTTCGTTTTGACCAAGGATACAGTCGCCGCGAGACTGCGTTCAGCAAAGTGCCTGGGTACCTTATCCTGGGCAAGATGGCTAGTGATCGCGAGAGGGACCCTGGTAATATGGCTCCTTCCATAGGTGGGCGTTTCGCAAGAGACAAATACAGATCAAAAATAGGGGAACAGGCAGGAATGGCCTACAACTAATTATTCGTAATGACATGCTTAGCCATGATAATACGTAGAGAGGGGACAGGGGTAGCTAATAAATGGAAGAAACAGAGGAGTCCCATATCACAAGATCCCTCTAACATGATCTTGAATGAAACCTTACCAGCGCACAGCTGAAGCAACTAAATTTACCACTAGTGATACATTGCATAGTAAGTGGTACCATAGGCTATCAATGGGAAACTCCATCTTGATCTTGAGAATCTGCGAACCTCAGGTTAGAAGTGCGGCCTCGATGCACGACATGAGCTGCATCGTGCCCCACCATTTCGAGATGACAAACCCGGTTGTGGCCATGTGTGTTATTAGGTTTCAATTACAAGACTATTAGGTGCCTACTTAGCTAGTTCACTCTCTTTGAAAATTTGGATATCTTCGCGAGTGGACGCGAGCCTGCCGAGGCCTGAGAGGTCCAAGAGCGTTCTTAGAAAATAAGGGGTATGTGTGTGTGTGTGTGTGTGTGTGTGTGTGTTTTAATCGGTCCTTCTCTCTCATAACGAGATACCTTTGGATTAATCGAGATATGCCGTGAACATGAATGGGCCAGGAGGTAGGTAGTTGAAAGCTTCAGACGGCCGTTTCCCGAGGGCCGTCGTACCCGTGACAACTTTTCTGAAACTCGGTCCCCGCGAATCGGAGCGAGGTTCGTGTTGCTCTGATCAATCTCATTAAAAGACGGACCGAGCTCTATCAACTCGGTCTGGCCTTGAGAGCAGTTGCCGGAGACCCCCGATATTTAGCTCCAATATAACGGGGCGAATTAAGCGAAGAATATAAAGGACGCACTTGCCAGAATCCGGATAGAACTGCGGGGTATTAATTATTATCTGCCGCTGTTTTTGATTAACACTACCATGTCGGCACCATCAAGGGCACGGAGTCGAACCGATTCGCCGAGACTTTGCCTTGTTGTCTCTAATCCCAACCCTTCTCATCATCTTTCCTGTTGCAAATTCGCCATGGAGATCTGCAGAAGAGCCTAATCCTGGCTCGTCAACCGCGAGATGCCAAATGCCGAGCTATTGCGTCTAGGTTTGGGGTGGAAAAAAAGGGAAGGAGGAAAGAAGGGAGAGAAAAAGAGAGAAATCAGCTTGCTATATAGCGTGGGGTGAGTGAGCGTGGAAAGAGAACAGGCATCTTAGCTCTGTCTGCCTCATCTGAGTGTGCAAAGACGACCGACCACCGTGCTGTCAAGACCAACAAAGTTGCCGCCATCATGAAGATGCTCTCGGCCGCGCTGGCGCTGGTCGCACCTGTCCAAGCCGGCCTTCGCTTCCCGTGCTCGACGCTGACCGTCCAGCGGCTCGACCCCGTCGTCGAGCCGGGCAAGATCCCATCCGCCCACGTCCACCACATCGTTGGCGGCAATGCCTTCAACGCCACCATGGAGGGCGACGTTGCCGAGAGGGCTACGTGTACGACATGCCAGATGTCCGAGGACTTTTCGAACTACTGGACGGCCCAGCTGTACTTCAAGCATCCCAACGGCTCCTACCATCGTGTGCCCGTCGTCCCCGTCCAACCCCTTCTGGGCGGCTCGGAGGGTGCCCGGGCCGGCCTAACCGTCTACTACACCCAGCACGACCTGTTTAGAGATAATCTCGGACAGCAAAAGATCACATCCTTCAAACCGGTAACCTTGCCATCTCTGCTAATACTCTGACATCGTTCGCATTGGATTATAACAGCCGGCCAAGTCTTCTAACTGAAGGGGCACCGAGAATTTGAATAGGGTTTCCGAATGACCGTGGGCAGCCCGACTGTGGAGGGTAAGCCTCAAGTCGGCCTCCGCTATCAGTGCCTGCAAGGCCAGTTCAGAGGCCCTGAACTGGACGACTTCCCCTCGCAGCCGTGCTCCGGTGGCATCTTCACCACCCACCACTTCCCAGCGTCAGTTTCAACCCCGATTTCCCCCCGATTTCCCCCTCTTTCTCCTTCCTCATTTTAGCGCCTGCTTTTACATCCTTTTCCTCCAACATAAGCATTGAGGTGACTTCTTCTTCTTCTTGACTGACTCCTCTCTTCCCTCTCCCCACCCCCTCCCCCGGCCTACAGCTGCTGGGACGGCAAGAACCTCGACAGCCCGGACCACCAGTCGCACATGTACAACACGATCCAGAGCGACGGGTTCGTGCCGGCGGGGCCCTGCCCGTCCTCGCACCCGGTGCGCATGCCGCAGGTGACGTACGAGACCGTGTGGGACACGACCAAGTTCAACGGCATGTGGCCCGCGGGCGCGCCCAACCCCTTCGTCTGGAGCTTCGAGGGCACCGCGGGCGGCACCCACGCCGACTACATGTTCGGCTGGAAGGGCGACGCCCTGCAGCGCGCTATGGACCAGCCCGAGTGCTTCTACGACGGCTGCGGCTCCATCACCAAGCAGGACATGGCCGTGGCCAACCAGTGCAGCATCGAGGAAACCGTCAAGGAGGACGTCGAAGGCTGTAAGGGTCTTATTTTTATTTCATTTTTTTTTTGTTTTCAGCTTTCCTTGATTTGGTCGGCCCTCGCGTTGGTCGAGCTGTTTCCGGACTAACCTGAGCAGGGCTGGACAAGCTCCCGGGTCGCTAAGCCGCGGCGTGTTGATAGGGCGACACGAATTCTGAGGAAATGTGTGCGGTCTGACGCTCTGATTGCGTTCGTTATGCCGACGTTTTCTTCGTCACCTATCGTTTGAACACTTTGTTGTTGGGATGCTTGACCTTGTTGGTCGAGCCACTCGTTTTATGTTTACTCTACTCCGTACCCCTATGCCAAGAAGAATTCATCAACAGAAGGCGATACAAAGACTTCCCCAGCGGAGCAGATCCGATAAATATCGGACTCAGCAAGTTCCCATAGTCTATTCTCACAGGCAAACAATGAATTTCGCGCAGGCTATGCTTGTAAGCCAAACGCGGACGGCGGAGACAGCACCCAACGTGTGCAAGGATATAGAGGGCCACTCCATACCAAAGACCATCCCTTGTTCTGCCATTACCGACCGCGCTCCCGTGTCATATGCATCACGTTTCTCCGGGGAGCGCGCCCGCAAACCCGAGTGATTACCTCCTCCATAACCTTCGCGCCATGCTCTCTCCGCCCCCTCTACCCCTCAACCCCCTG
Source organism: Thermothelomyces heterothallicus (assembly GCF_042370625.1). Taxonomy (NCBI): domain Eukaryota; kingdom Fungi; phylum Ascomycota; class Sordariomycetes; order Sordariales; family Chaetomiaceae; genus Thermothelomyces; species Thermothelomyces heterothallicus. Next base: position 237,475 of record NW_027192562.1, on the reverse strand, counting down.
GTGCCCATTTTACCAGAGCCCGCTCAGCCCCCCGCTCAGCCCCCCGCTCAGCCCCCCCCCTTCTCGACCCTTTTCAGAACGTCTCCTGATCATCCGTATGCTCCGTCTCGGGAATCTCGAATCCCTCCTCAGTCGAGTAGAGGATGGCCTGGATCTGCTTGACAAGCCCGTCTTCCTCCTGTTCGAGGTTGGGGTCCTCCTCGATCGCCCGCTGGATCAGGACCTCGATGTCGCGCAGCTTGTTGAAGTAGAAGTCGCGCTCCCGCTCCAGCCCGACCACCGTCTCTTTCAACGTGTTGTTCTCCTGCTGCAGAGCGGCGGTCGCGGCGCTGCTCACGGCCTTGGTGCCGACGCGAGGACCCGTGGTCGGGGTTGTGCCGCCGGGGCGCCTCGCGGCGCCGCTAGCGGCGCGAGGAGGGGCCGGGCCAGTGGTGGGAGCCACCTGGGCGCCTTTCCGCCTGCCGACGGCGTCGTACTCTCCGCCCGGGTAGTACTGGTCCCAGAACCGCTTCGTCCACTGAAGGAATTCCAGGTTGTCCTGCATCTTGCACTTGACGAGCGCCTCGACGGGAATGGACCGCTCGATGTTGTGTTTTGTAAACGTGTCTAGCACAAGGGTGGCGTGTTAGCAACTCGTGCGAGCCCTGCGCGGGGGAAGAGAGGAGGGGGGATGGGATGCCTCGCAAAACGTACTCTGCAGGATCTTGAAGTTCTGGATGTAGGCGTATTCGGTGTTCACGTTGAACTTGACGCGGGACATGGGCACATCAAGGAAGATGCTGTCGTACACCTGGCACAACGCGGCGCTGTTGTGGGGTGTGCGTGGTCAGTCAGCCTGGCCGACTTTCTCTCCGGCGAGCTCCATTGCGGGGTTGGAAGCTCAGTAAGACCTACCCGGTGCCGCACTGCTCGACCTTGGTGATGTTGAGCTGAAGGAGGTTGTTGAGCCATTGCACGAGTTCTTGCCTGCCAGCGAAACCGTCGTCAGTCCGCGTCGTGGAGCGTGTCGGTCGCGCGCGACAGCGCGGCGCTGTGCGGGGATCGGGTAGAAACCAACCGAGATTCGCCCATCTTGATTGTTTGGATATGCTGTAAGGAAGATACCGAGAGGGTCGACAATGGAGGATCCGCGTCCGAAATCGAGAAAGGAGCGAAAAAAAAAGGAATGAGGGTGTGAAAAGGTTGCTTTTACAGCAGTGGAACGCGAGCAGCTACGAATATGTGAAGACGAAGAGGAACTTTCCGCTCCAGTCGCTGCCAGTTGATGATCTCCCAAACCAGAACCAAAAAAACGGGCGTCGGCCAATCAACCATGGTGGGGGGTTTTCCGTTGTGGGTGATGCACGTCGTTTCTTTCGTTGGCCCGGGCGGCTTGGCGGCCTCACGTGATGATAACCCCTAGAAATACCTAACGGTACGGAGTAGCTCCCTACTTCAGGTTTAGGTGGACTTACAAGTTGGCATTTTCGATTCGTGGACTCGAGCGTAGCACGTTAAATAGTTCCAATTCTCGAGCGAAAATAATCTACAATTCTATTTTGATTTCTTTTCTTGCAGTTGCCCAAGGTATTTAGCAGGCAAGGACCATTTTCCTCCCGTCTTCGCATCCTTGTCCTCCTGTTCTTGGCGGTGCTTGGCTCAAATGTTGTTAGCTGGAGCTGGAACATAAGCGGCGGACTTTTGTGCTTGGGACTTAGGCCAGGTTTACAGATGCATCGATAAGACTTATGGTGCCTCTGTAAAAGCTTGTGGCGATCCTGAAGACACTGATATCAGGTATTTTGTGAACAATCATTTCTTGAAGCACGTCGACACACTATGAGACAGCTGCCACAATGGCCTCTACTGTTTGAAGAACAAGAGCACAGAACTCGAACTTTGCCAAGTTCGTTAATGCTCACGCATCGAAGGGTATTATTTTGCCGCTGCTATGGGAGTTTAGCACCTAGGCGTGTATGTACATACATACACAGGAGCACTTGTGGAAACCATGCACCGAGCTTCTGGTCAGCACATGGATTATATAAAGAACTGATTCACCTTACTTAGTGTGCGGTCGTCCGCTTTACATTTCTACCGACGATGATGGCGAAACTGATGAGTCATGGTAGGCCAAACATGCCTGTATCAGAAGCCTCGATGATAAATATGGATGTCTTCTTCGTGCCGAGACCTCGAGGTCTCTGCAATGACAGTGACAAGCGCGGGCCTTCCTGGGCCAACCTTTGTCATATTATGAAGAGGCTTGTCTTTGAATTGATAACACGACCCACAGCTCAGGGAGTAGGGGCGACAAATTAGTGGTGGTGGTACACACTCTGCAAGCTTCTCAGGATGACTATATGGTTAGAGCTAATAGCACTCCATGGCTGCGTTTCTACCTGCGTCTGAGACTCAATGTAGTCAGGCTCGGAGGGGTTTGGATGAGGAATAAGACGACATACTATTAACGTCTGGAAATTCCAGTCAATTTTTACCTGTTGTTATTGTCTTTTTATTTTCACAGCTAACGATTGTGCTAGTAGTACGGACTTATTTAACTACAAGGGTGGCAACTTGTGCAACTTGTACAACTCAGGAACAGACACCAGCTAATTAACGTCGATGGTCTTGCTGCGCCATAAGCCTCATTTTTAAGCTAGTTCGTACACAAAGATATGCATGATAAACATGTCAAGTGGTGTATCAGTTCAGAGTCATTGATGATGAGTTAACCCACGAGAAGTCCACAAACTCTCGTGTGTGCACGCGTCAACACCCAAACAAGGAACGACCGACCTATAGTCAGGGCCGCATCGGGCTCAGTTCCATTAATATCAGCCGTAGAAAGCCGTTCGCTGTGTTTCAATTCGACCGTACTGTGATCTCCGGTAGCTCTTCCGTAGCTGGGTTTACAGGTACTCCTCGGCAAAGGCTCGAATTCTCCTGCCCATACCTCCCGGTGGAGATGTGATGTGCTGACAATCCCCTCATCCCTTGCGCTCAGTAGAATACACTTTCAATGTTACACGTCATGGCAAAATCACCCCTCAATTCCTCCAGTTGTGGAGCCTCGTGGCCCTCTCCGGCAAGGACTCTCTTCAAATACGGCGGTGAAACGGCGCGCGTCGTTCTCATCGAACTCACTAATTACCGCAAGTCAGCATTGGGTCTTATAAGACACTGTTCGATTGATCTGACCGTGCACGTGGATGCATACCTGTGCAGAACTCTGCATCCAGGCCAAGGGATAGCCTTGTCTCAGGTACTGCTCCCGGCGGCACTGGTTCCAGCCCGAGATGATGGTGCCCCCCGACCGAGGCTGGGGCCTGGGGGCTGTGGCGTGAATCTGGTGCTGTTGGGGGGTAGCATCCATGTCCACGTCAATGGAGGCGGGTGTTGAAGGAGTGGATTCGCTGAGGCCCGGGGTGGAATCGCGGGTTGACGCGTCCGTGTCCGATTGGCGCGCCTTCTTCGCGACGGGATAGCCATTCAAAATCTGCAGCTCCGGTTCGTCGCGGCATCTCTTGCGCGGATTGCCAATCTCCATGGAAAAATCCATTTTTTTTTGAAACGAGTGTGGTTGGATTGGAAAAGAATGGTTGGTTTCCAACGAGCGGATATGGTCGGTTCTTTCTCGCTGCGAGAAGCAAGTCTCGGGTGAGTTTTGGTTCCTGGGGGAGATCGGGAATTGAGCACGACTGTTCGTTCATTGAGGGCACTGTACGCCAAGACAAAGGGGCGCTGGGTTCGCATTGTTGCCTGGCCAACCAATCGTACGATCTGCAGGGACCCCCGCACCGAGAGACGGATGGACCTACCTAAGTACGGAGAAACGACTGCGAACTCGGTCCCGAGGTTCCTTAGATAGGACTGTGTGAGAAAACCCTTTCTGAGAAAAAGGACAACGAATTGCTAGGACAGGGCGATGATGGTGGACAATAGTGATAAGTCTTCCCGGTTTGCTTTCTTGCTTTTTCTTGTTGACAAATTTTTGTTGGCAAAAAAAAAAAAAAAACATAATTACCCCCGACTCAAATTGCTAGATCTTCCTTACCTCGAAATCGCTCCACCGCAGTGCTCTTGCACATCTGGACCACCAAAAAGCCAATTGCGTCGCAGGCCAGCTGAGTGTATTCCTTCCCGAGCGGCCGTCCACATACCAGCTCCGCACGCGTGGTGTGTAGACGATGCCGCGCAATTTCTTCTGGATCCAATTGTTGAAGGACGCACCCGCGCGGGGCGTGACTTGAATCTTGACTCGTTCCGTTTTGGAAGCATTCTGATTGTCGAGGCGGCCAATCACTCGCAGGATATACTCGGCCGAGCACTCGATGTTCACGAGCGCCGAATGGCTAGAAGGGAGAGTGTTGGATCCGGTGAGGAAGAAAAGGTTCGGGAAATCCGGAAAGCAGACACTGCCAAGTCATAAGAAGCCTGTGTAATCATCTAGCGAAGTCAAGGTTGGATGTCTACACACCCCATATAAGCCGATGGGAAGCTCTCTCCCTGGTGCCAGATCGTAGGAAGCTCTGCCCCGCCCAAGCCCTTGATTGTCATGGGGGCCAGAGTCTCTTGGGCTCTGAAGCCATTGGGCTAGGATTATGACGTCGGCGGGAAAGGAATCAGCATCTCCGGCCTGAAGCTCATGTGGACCGACAACAGCCAAGGCATCTGACCGCGGCAATCTGACTTTGGGATCGTGAAGAATGCTGAGGTAGCCATGGTCCAAAACTGGCCATTTCGTTCCAAAGTAGAGCTAGCCAGTACCTCCATATTCTGTTGGAGGCCGGAAATGAACGAAAGAGCCTGCCATAGTTAATTACCCCTCTGCATTGAGTCTCTTCAAAAGAACCGGAAAACAGGGAACCGGACCCACCATTTCTGCCATGCGGGAACTGAACCGTTCCCCTTAGGTGCAATCCAATGCGGGCTCTTAATGACCTGCACTAAGCTCCAGATCGACGTATGTTGGATAGCGCGCAAACACGACGTACCGTTTGCCGGAGTCCCGCTCAACGAAGTGGACGCGCCAAAGGAAATCATCCTCCAGCCACTCTGCAGCGGCGCACTCTTGTCTCAGGCGGATGTGACTAGAGCAGTCGACACGAGAGACCACAGCCTCGCTGTATGTCACAGCTCAGCCTTTGGTATGTGTTCTTAGCCCAGGTGCCTTCCACAGCATCTGTCTTTTCGAACACGGAAACCATGGCGGTTGGCATGCTTTTCCGTACACGGATCAGGGCGCAGATGCCTGTTGTTTGAGGGGTTGGCACCTTATCGTCGGCAATGACGCCCGCGTAGAGTCGGACAAGAACTTACCTGAGAGGCCTGCTCCGACGATGACTATGTCTAAGGTCTGGGTTGATTCCATGGTGATGGAATGTTTGGTCTATTCGATGGATGGCCGCTTGGATAGAACCGCTTAGATACAGGCATTTCTTGTTCTTTTATACCCTAGGCTTTCTATACCAATGACACTCTCCATCAGCAAAGAAATCACCGGCCAAACTATTATCAAGCCGCCGCGTTCTCAGGATATTATTAATTACATTAGCGTCAACTTCGCTATCCCAGTCATTGTCAGGACTCATGGCTAGCGTCACTATACAACCATTTCAGAAGCTCTCAACCCGTGGTCTTAAAGAAGGGGGAGGGGCCGGGTCGTGGTGATATATCGATTTGTTACCGAAATAGGAGTGGTCTCGGAAAGATAATCGCCTGTTCGCAGGTTGGCGGACTGTCTACACAGCTTCAACTGCGAGATGAGCGGATCCGACCTACTACGAAATCGGTGGCTGTGTTGTATAATTAATCAATAATTGTGACATCGCAGGTCCATTGTTCTCTCCCCGTTGGCGTGTCTCAGGGCGAGTTTGAATGTTGGTAGACTCTGGTATCATGATAATACTTACGTAAGGTACGGAGTACCTTGCTCTGTAATCCGTACCGAGGCTGATAGTGGAAGTTGTGGCCTGGTCGACAACAGAATAGAAACCAATCTTAAAAAAGGCATGGCACCTCATAGCACTCAAGATTTTTCAGCGATCGACTGGCTGTTTCAAACTATCTTCTTGAGGTTATGCAGAATATTCAAGACCGAATGAATCCTGCCACTGCAGTAACGTGCCGAGAACGCCATGGCGCGCGTACTTGGTTTCATTGCCCATTGTTCCGGGTTAGTAGCACGTTAGTAGGGGGGTGCTGCGTTAGTTGCTCAAAGAGCCAAGCACTCAGGTGCGCATGGATGCCAGCCCACTAATTACTGCCGACGGTCCCACAACCCTCAGAAAGCATGGAAAGGACCAGAAAGGGCAGTTGATGGAGATTTTCATCAATCCATCAAACAAACTTAATCCAGGCTACTCGCTATTTCGCCTGGAGCCACCGGACACACATGTGATCGCATTGGGATCGCGCGAACGAAGGACGACGGACCGAGGATGATGGAGGGACCGGGCCCGTTTCAGATTCGGCGAAAGCCAACCGATGCAGTTCCGGCCCCGCAACCTGCCGCTTCTTGTTGGGGCTCTGAGGAGAAGCCGCCGCCGCTTCCAGCACGTCCCGGGCTCCGTCCCGACGTGCAGCCATTGCAAAGGCCGGCCTCTCGCGGCGCGGAGCCACCGATCTTGCAGATTCCTCCCGGCCATGGTCTCCGGTCGCAAAAGAGCATGCCAGAGCTCTCTGCGCTGGCGGGCGACTCGCGTACCTCGTCCCCCCCAAGTCCGTTCAATGCCGCACCGGCCACTCCGGCCGCGACTTTCGGGCCCGGCGCCAGCGATGGCAAGAAGTCTTTCGTGCAGACCGCCCTCGCCGAGGCACGCCACTTCGCCGGCGGATTGATCCCCCACCCAACCGAATCGACGAAGCATTACACCATCCTCCGTCACTCACCGCCCCTCATCTTGTACCGCGGACCCAGCACCTCGGTGGAAATCACCATTTTCAGCTCTCCCGATCATCCGCTCCCGGCAGACCGCACCCTCTGGCTGCAGCAGCGCGGCTTCTCTGGGGACTGTGGTATGAAGATCAAGGCGTTTTTCAACGCTACCGACAGCTGGCTGCACGTCACCCCCTCGACGCAGGTCGAGCCACACCAGGTCGCCGCCCACACTGAACGTGCCTGGCAGAGGGACATCGGAAAGGCTGCAAAGAAGTTGCTCAAGGACAAGGGGCCCAAGAAAGCTCACGTACCGAGAGAGACTCACGTCATCCGGGTCCCCGAGTCGTCAGATGACGGATACTTCCGCATCCTCCTCTGCACTGGCAGGGGCAGGCCCGACGACGCCACCGAGGGCTCGTCCAACAAATGCAAGACGCTGTGCGTCAGCCCCATCTTCCGCGTCGCCAGCGCGTCGACCGACTCGAGCGTCTTCCGGGGCGCTTCCCTCAGCACCCTACCCCTAGAGATGGGCGTCTACGTGGCGTCCATGGTCGCCGCCTCAACCGTGAACAAGTACGCCGCCCCGGTCCTTGAACCGGTTCAGGGCGTCATCAACACGGTCCGACCAGGATTCGTCGCCGAGACGGTTGGCGGGCTTGCGTACGACGAAGTGAGCGAGCGGGCCGCCGAGCAGGAGGCAGAGCGTGACCGAGCCTTCTTAGCGGCGCACCAGGCCCACGTCGCCCGGTCACTCCAGGCAGACCCCAACGCCATCCAGCCCGTCGGGCCCGACTCGGGTCCGGAAGCGCCCTTCCCACTCCAGTTCCAGGGCAAGGTGGTCGCCGGCACCGGCCGCAGCCAGGCCGAGCTCGGCATCCCCACCGCTAACCTCTCCGGCGTCCCCGACGAGATCAAGTACCGCCTCCGCGGCAACTATTTCGGTTGGGCCCGGCTCCTCCCCGCAAAGCAGAACCGACCCGCCACCCGCTCAGGGACCAACGACGACGCCCCATGGTACCCCGAGTGCTACCCTCCTCGGTGGCACCAAGCGATCATCACTATCGCCCCGCACTCCCCCTACGCGGCCCCGTCCGTCACCCCCAAGCCTTACGTGGCAGTCCACCTCCTCCACTTCCCCCCCCCTCCCACCACGACAACGACGCCACCCTCTCCGGCCGCCGCCAACCTCGTCGGCAGGTCCCTCTCCGTCACGGTCTTGGGCCTGCTCCGGCCCTACTCCCCTTCGCCGGCCGCTTCGGCCCTGCCCAGGAACGCCAGGATGGACGCGCACGCGCGGGACGTGTGCCTCACGCTCGCGAGCCTGGGCCGCGAGAACTGGGGCCCCGAGTCGGGCGCCGTGCGGGCCGAGCTGGAGAGGCAGGAGGCCGAGAGGGGGGTGGCGGAGCGCGCGAGGGAGCGGGCCTCCCGGGCGCAGAAGATACCCGGGCAGATGCACCGCATCGGGGTGCGGATGAGGTCGGTGGGGGAGGAGAGGGATCGGATCAGGGGGGTGGGCGGATACTGGGTGAAGAGGGGTTGATGGTGTTTTTTTTTTTTTTCATTAATTATTACAAGACAGGCGAGGCAATTGATTATCTGTCAGGGTTGTTGATGGCGGAGTTCAAGAGTTAATCAGGAGGAGAAAGACGGGTTTGCTTTAAAACTAGCTCTTTTTCGATATTGGCGAGGTGATTTGGAAATAGGATTACTACTATTAATTAGATCTTTTAATTAATGGATTGTATTGATGCAGGAAGGAATGCGAAAGTTGCAGACTGCCCATCTACAAAATCTAGTGTGTGTGTGTGTGTGTGTGCTCTCTAACTACACTCCGTAATTAATATTCTCTGTGTGCTCTCCTCAGGTCAGGAGTCAAAACCTTTATTAATTATAACTCCGGCCCCGGTGTCGTCCAACCTCGGACTATCTTCGCTAAGAATCGGTCTATGTATGCAATGGCATGCTATTGCACAGTGACGCGTTCACTCTGCGAGTCGATCTTTCAAGAGGAGCAAGCCGCTTGACAATAATTAAATTAGTGACCGACCCCGGTTGGGTTCCAAAATCAGCAAGGAGGGTATCCTGCTCGACACGTCACCGAAGGTATTTACTCGTTCTTTGAGCGCTGGGCCTCCTTCAGCAAACGAGTTCTCGGCTGGCCCCAACATCCATCCACTCTCGTCAGTCGGTATCCAGGGCCGATACCCTTTCAAGCGACCCACGAAGACTGGACTCTGGAACAAGACGGCTCTGGCGCACACCCATCTGGTCCTTGGTCTTCATGCTCGAAGCCAGTGGCTCTACACGCTCGACTAAATTACACACGTGGAGCAGAGTGCCACGTCCTCAAGCAGAGTGTGGTCAGCTCGTGAGCCCCGTTCAAAGTCCGGGGTAGCACTCTGGCGGTCCGGCTGCATCTCGCCCGGCATGACTTCTTGATTCTGTTCTGTCGGCGCCACCACTCTGCGCGAGGCGGCCCCGTGGCACCGGAACACACGAGTTCTGATTCCGTCTCCTCTCCCTGCCTGGTTGAGCAAAGATCGACGGGGAAATCGGACGCGGCGAGCCAAGCCCACGATACCAAAATAGCATCCCACACGTAATTACCTTGGTTCAGGAGATGGTGGTGTGGTGAAAGGACGGTAAACCCCGTTTTTTCTTTTTCTTTTTCTTTTTTTTTCTTTTTTTTTTTTTTTACCGGGCGCTGTGGGCGTTTGATCTCCCGCACCAGAGTCGATCTCCTTTTTTATCGTGAGCGCATCTCATCAAGCTCGCGCGATCTTCGACCGTTGCGAGACTTGGCATTCCGGTATTTGGGATTCGGAACGGAACTGATCGTTTCCAACCCCCCAACCCCTGCGCAGAGCCGAGCGGTTGCGAACCAAAGCCAGAATTGGGACGGGACGTCATCCGCCGACAGCCCGGTTTTTGGGATCACGGCGCACGGCAGAGCCATTCCGCATTGCCGCACTAGTTTATCCAGCATATTAGCCGGCCTCCAAACCCACCAATGGCTCCTGCCGCCGCACCCTGTTTTCGGAAGGCCTGACGCACCCCAGATCCCCCTTTGGGTGGTATCCATGTGGGGAGTTGGGGAGTCGCGTGGCGCGCCCGATTCTTCTGTTGACGGGGCTGCCGCCGAGGAGCGCCGAGCGTGCATCGGCGGTGGGACTCGAGAACAGAATGGAAATTGGAGGACTGGCGGAGTCGTCACAGCTCACTGCAGTGAAGCTTTGCCCGGCCTGGGGTGGGCTGCGGTGCGGATGGGGAAGCCCGAGTTGGCGCCGGCCTTGGTATCCGTGGGAACGTTCATCCAGGTTGCCTTGCAGCCCAGCGCCCTGCTGGGGGAGAGGGAGTAAAGAAGGACATGCTGGATGGGGCGGACGGATACCATACCTAGCTATATATTATGTATCTGCGCCGCGGCCTGTGACAGGAACCACTCAACTCCTCTGAGCCTTCAGGACTCTTCCCCCCCCCCCCCCAAAAAAAAAATCCTCGACAAGTCTTCACTCGGTCAGGTTCCGTGTCGCAACCATGAAGTCCTTCGCCCTCACCACTCTGGCCGCCCTGGCCGGCAACGCCGCCGCTCACGCGACCTTCCAGGCCCTCTGGGTCGACGGCGTCGACTACGGCGCGCAGTGTGCCCGTCTGCCCGCGTCCAACTCCCCGGTCACCGACGTGACCTCCAACGCGATCCGCTGCAACGCCAACCCGTCGCCCGCTCGGGGCAAGTGCCCGGTCAAGGCCGGCTCGACCGTTACGGTCGAGATGCATCAGGTACGTTGGATGAATGAAAGGGGAAAGGAAGCAGAGGCAGAAGGGGAAGGCGAAGGGAAAGAAAAAGAAAAAGAAATGGAAAAGAAAAAGAAATGGAAAAGAAAAAGAAAAATGAAAAAGAAAGTGGAAACCGTCAGACTAACTGGGGCTCCTCCCCCCCACCCCTCCTTTGATATCAGCAACCCGGTGACCGGTCGTGCAGCAGCGAGGCGATCGGCGGGGCGCACTACGGCCCCGTCATGGTGTACATGTCCAAGGTGTCGGACGCGGCGTCGGCGGACGGGTCGTCGGGCTGGTTCAAGGTGTTCGAGGACGGCTGGGCCAAGAACCCGTCCGGCGGGTCGGGCGACGACGACTACTGGGGCACCAAGGACCTGAACTCGTGCTGCGGGAAGATGAACGTCAAGATCCCCGCCGACCTGCCCTCGGGCGACTACCTGCTCCGGGCCGAGGCCCTCGCGCTGCACACGGCGGGCAGCGCCGGCGGCGCCCAGTTCTACATGACGTGCTACCAGCTCACCGTGACGGGCTCCGGCAGCGCCAGCCCGCCCACCGTCTCCTTCCCGGGCGCCTACAAGGCCACCGACCCGGGCATCCTCGTCAACATCCACGCCCCGCTGTCCGGCTACACCGTGCCCGGCCCGGCCGTCTACTCCGGCGGCTCCACCAAGAAGGCCGGCAGCGCCTGCACCGGCTGCGAGTCCACCTGCGCCGTCGGCTCCGGCCCCACCGCCACCGTCTCCCAGTCGCCCGGTTCCACCGCCACCTCCGCCCCCGGCGGCGGCGGCGGCTGCACCGTCCAGAAGTACCAGCAGTGCGGCGGCGAGGGCTACACCGGCTGCACCAACTGCGCGGTACGTTTTTCAACCCCGTTTTTTTTTTTCCTTCCCTACCTTATTTGGTTACCTAATTAATTACTTTCCGGCTGCTGACTTTTTGCTTTAGTCCGGCTCTACCTGCAGCGCCGTCTCGCCGCCCTACTACTCGCAGTGCGTCTAAGGTCCTAGGCAGGGCACCTCCTCGGTCCCTGACCGGCGGCCTCTTATTATAACGACGCCTTGTCGAGGGCTTGCTTAGGACCCTCGACACTCCAAGCATTCTTGTACATAGTTTCAACTTTTGCCAACTGTGAATACATTTCGTCGAATGATTCATCATGAGTTTCATCATCACACGAGCGGCCACACTCTGGTCTCCGGCTTGACCTTGTTCTCGGTGTGCGATGTGCGATCGCGGCCTAATGTTAGTGAAACTGTATTAGTTACCGTCCTTTATTACCTCGAGTTCAAAGCGAGCTGGTATCCCTGCGTAGGTTAGCTCTTGTGGACCCTTCAGGCCCAAATAATCAATAAATACTCCGTAATGAATCCAGAAACACAACCCTGTCAGAACTGAATCGAGTTGGCTTCGATCATTAGTTATCGCTGTACCTGCCTCTGATGAACGAAGAAGAGATGCGCTGCCGAGGTGATTACAAAACCCTGATAATAGCCAGATAACAATCAATCTGAAAATACCGTGACCATTGCCCGACTGCATTGGAGTCAATATCAAGCAAATCGTTGCACTCTTATCAGTCTCTAATTCGTGGTTGTAGTTGGTTTTGGATGTTGAACGATTTTCCGGGAGCCTAGCAACTCTCTGTTCTCATAATACCAAAAACGTAACCCAACTAGCAACTGGTTGGCTCAATGGTCTAGTGGTATGATTCGCGCTTCGGGTTGATCACCCTTGATTTGAATACAAATCATGTGCGAGGTCTCGGGTTCGATCCCCGATTGAGCCCCTTATCTTTTGCCCTTGTCAGCAAGCTCTTTTTCGCTTTCATTTTCTTTTCGTTTTCTTACTGCAATACTCTCCTTTTAATTTCTGACAGGCGAGTCATTCAGTTAAAGTCACATCCAGCAGCGAGGCAAGTGGAATCGAAACAGGGATCATTTGCTGTGAAGCGTCACACTTAGGCCAGGAACTCATTGAGCATTTTCGGATCTACTTCTTGCAATCTGCTGTTGTTTTCGATGGCCGTCCCACTTTGTCTTTGTCCGTCCCCTCCTCATACAGAAACAACATGCATTCATTGCCACTGAGGCGCCGGCCGGACTGCAAAAAGGAAACAAACTCCCCAACACCACCGCACCTGGTGAATTAGCCTGCTTTCTCCCTTCACCGCTCCCTTTAGGAGCCCTTGCAACCTCCGAGCCACCTGGAAACTGGAAATCAATTATTCCCCCAAAATCTCCTCAAACGTCGTCGCGCACTTCTTGCGCTGCCCCCCTGGTCCCCACCCCGCTCCGGCGCCGGGGCCGGGGCCTGGGCCGGAGCCAGGCCACCGGGCATTTCCTGCCGCATCACCCCCGCTACGACCACTAGTCGCAGCGGCCCAAGGGCGACGAGAAGAAAATGAACAGGAGCGAGACGGAGATGGCCCCTCCTTCCTTTTCTCCCCCCCCGTCCCGCCGTGGACGGTAGCCCGCCGCGAGAGCCCGAGGCGCCCGCCCGGGTCCGATGGGGACGGGGAAGACGGCGACAGGAAGCGGACGAGGCGGGAGAGCGTGCCGGTGCGTCTGAGGCCCGAGCCCGTCCTGGCGTTGGTGCTGGCGTCGTTAGTCGCGGTGGTGGTGGTGGCCTCCGACGTGACGGACGGTGCACTGGAGACCGAGGCCCGGATGGTGGTGGCGGTGCTCAGCTTGTCCGTGTCCGTGTCCAGGTCCGGGTCCGGGTCCGGGTCCGGGTCCGGGTTTCGGTCCGTGGCGGTGAAGAGGCGGGGCAGGGTCTTGCTGCCTTTGCCGGGAGTCGGGTGGTGGGGTCGATCGGCCCCGTGGAGAACGGCTTTGTTTGGGGATCGGGGGGAGGTGCCCGCTTTCCCGTTATTGCCGTGGCTGAACGCGGGGTCGCCCTCGCCGCTGGATTCGTCCGTGTCGGAACCGTAAAAGTCGTGCAGGATGTAGGGCTGCTCTTCGCCCCGGATATCGTTGGCGATGTGCACGCTGGGCAGCGGCGGGGTCGACGACCGCACGCGATGCAGCTTGCCGTACCGCGCCCCAGGGGCGCCCTCCCAGTAACTGCCGTCGCTGTCGCGGTACGTGTACACTTGGGTGTCGGCATCGTAGCCTACCCGTACCATGCCCTCGGGCAGGCGCTCCTCGTCACTGTCGAGATAGGACCAGCGACCCATGATGATGAAGTTGGATTGAATGTACGGTAGTACGGAGGACTGTAGTGTCGGGAATGCTGCGGGGTTGATGGTGGGCTGACCGATAAGGCCGTGCGCCGTTGGGGCCAGGTAAAGATATGCACGATTGTGTATGTAGTGTGCACGGTTAGTGTAAGTCAGAAGTTCAATTTAGGTGCGCGGTCGGGCGCTGGCAACCTGCAGCGAAGCGGGGCTGACGGCGAAGTTTAAGGCGGATATTCAGAGGCCGAGTGGAGGGTAGATCCTTTCTTGCGTGGCTCTGGTATTACGTGGTCAGGGTTTCAGCCTTTCGCTTCCGCAACGATATGGGAGTGCGGTTCCAGAACGATGGAACTACGTGCTCGTGTAGCAACACAGAAACCTGTCCCCTGTCTTGCGTAGGGTGGAGGTGTACGGATTATGCAAGGAGGAACGACCACGCAATGGGAACAGGGGAAAACTGGGGAAAGAGATGTATGGATAGTTCTAGCCAAGACTAAGCTCTATGACCCCGACCAGTCGCCCGCCATCGACGCCCTCGACTTTCCTTTCGACGGATTTCCGTAGTCAAAGGTAGTCGAAAAGGAAAGAACAATGCACACCACACAAAACCTCAGGTCATACCGGTAGTTATTCTCCACCCAATCCTAAAACAGAGCAGGGCCCTGGCAAGCCCAAGAAAACTTGTATAGAGAGAAAAGCTGGAACGGAAGAAAGCACAGACCTATACAAGTAAAAGAAACAACATGGAGGCGCACGGGGGCATCATCAGTCATCCCACTCTTCGTCAAGCTGGTCAATCAGCCGATTCTCGTCATCACGGTTCCGGTGCCTCCCGTTGGGAGAGCCCGACAGTGTGTGATAACCTCTCCGCCTCGGGACGAGCCGGGCGCATGACGCTGTCAGGATGATCAACAAATCCTAAAGCAGCGGACGAGGGAGGTCAGCGAGGCAGCCCCTTACATCCTCCGAAGCAGCCGTCGTACCTTGATGAAGCTCCAGATACCCGCCCACATGCTGTAGTTCGGCAGCTGCCTCCAACCCCGCGCATGCGCCACCGTGCGCTGGTAGAAGACGCCGCCCACCACGTATACCATGACCGTGATGAAGAAGATGATGGCGAAGACGCTCCCTGGACCGACGCTGCCCGGCTTGTGGGGCTCGGCGGCCGCGCAGGCGTGCTGTGACCGTACCTCGAAGAAGTAAGCGCACTCATACGGATCCGCCATGGCGAAGGAGAAGGCCGTGGGTGTGTCAGGGTCGTGATCGCAAAGAAACGAGATGCTCGCGGATTTGCGGAGCTGTCTCTGATCCGTCCCTCCTTTTCCATTGTCTTTCTCCCTGTCATCATCGTCTTCATCATCCCTACCACCCCCTCTCTCTTCCCCTCCCTCTTTCTTCTTATCTTTCTTGTCATCGTCTTTCTCATCGTAGTCCTCGTCCTCGTCGTCAAAATTGAAGCGCTCGGATCTCGCCCCTCCATGAACCTTGGATCGCTTGTCTGCGCTCTTCTCGGAAGGGCCACATGGCGAACCGCCTGTGTACTGGAGAACGAGCTTCCGCCCGCGCGGGATAAGCTCTCCTGATTGTTGCCTGCCAGAGAGAGAAGGTCAGCACCTATGCCGTGTCGAAACGTAACAAAAACAACGAGCGGTCCATACCCTAGCGAGTAAATTTTCCCGTCGGCTTCGTAGTACGCGCTGATGTTTGGCCACAGCGCTTTGTCCACGCCAACGACGTCCTCCACCTTCTTCACGACAGGCTCGCAGATGTTGAGCGTAAAGTTGTACCCGTAGTCCCAGCCCCTGGCTACGTAGTCTTCGGTTGGTGTACCCCTTGGCGGCTTCTCCCCCTCAGCGACAGCAACCGCTATGTCCGGGCGCAGGTCGAAGAAGGCGCCGTTGACGGAGGTCGCGACGCATGGTGTGTGGACCGGAGTGGTTTCGGTAGACGTCTTTGTCGCTTCTTCGGCAAAGGACACCCCGGCGAGTACGGCGAGAGCGAGAAAAGCCCGCCGCAGAAACCGCCGGGAATGCATGGTTCGGTTGGCGTCGGGATGCAGGCCAGCGGGAACCGCGAAGGTGCCTTCAACACCGTAGTGGGATTGGCAAGGAGCAGGTGCGCGCTGTCGCGCTGAGCGATTGGGGGGTGGGGGTGCGCAGGTCCGTTCATGCAAGACTCTCGCTCTGGGCGGGGAGTGCGTACGGTTGGCCGACCAATGCGACGTCCGACTTCATGTGCGAGCGGTTCCCCCCCAGGCAAGGAGAAAAAAGTTGTTGAAGATGGATCTTCGAAAGACCCCTGATGTGGCTTTTGCAATGGGTGTTCTTGTTAGCGCTGCGTGTCCTTGGGTTGGGGGCGGGCCGCGGCTTTTCGATAGGTTGCTGTCTTGGCAAGTAGTGGATGGGTTACAGGGGCAAGCACGCAAAGCCAGGTACAGTACGGACGTAGTGTACTTTTCGCCCCGTTTCACGTTCTAGCGTTTCAACGCCCCACTTCCCTACCTGTATGGCTCAGCAATATGGTTAGTGTATGTACGGGTATCCATGGCAACCGCTCGATGAATTTGAAAATTCGAATGCTTCGCTACAACAAATGGGTTGCATACCTGTGTGTGCGAACACCATGACTACTAGCACTCTGTCGCCGCTCCCTGGCCTCTAGCAGGCAGGACACGGCGCCTGCGATGACGGGACTGATACCTATCGAAAGGGAATCCAGCGCCCAAGAACGTGCATACGCGTTAACTGTGACACACAAGCTAACTACGGACCGTAGCAGGCCCACAGACACGCGAGGTGGAATGGCCATCTTTGCCGGGAATCAGTATTTCATCTGGGCTCTGTTGTTGTCGACACGGTCGTCGCCTTGCTGAAAGAAGTATTGTGCGTGCTTAGAAACTGAACGCAAATCCTTGCTCGTTTCACTTATGTACACATCGCAATCATTTTCGTTGTTGTATTGGGCCCAAGTAGTGAGCACGGTCGTGCCCCAAAGTTACCTTGAGTGTTGCGGGGAACTCGTGGAAGGTGCCAAGAGCCGACGCACGACCCGCTAAAATCGCCGTCATCCCTGGTGTCAATTGGAGGTCAGCTCATTCGGATCGCGGCGTCCCGGCAGGGATGTTGTTTTTGAAAAGTCTCGGCAGCAAGCTCTCAATTCGCTCAGCCGATCCGGAACGCAAGCTCCCGATTGGACCTGCGTTGGATGCAAGGGCACTTTGACAACAAGCTGGAGACCGCCGACACATCGCCTCTGCTCCGCCGTGGTTGACCGGTATTTGTTTTAAGGAGGACGCGCGCAAACCTCGAAAGTTGCTGGTCGCGAGTGGTAAGGCAATCGGAAGGCGCCCTCGAAGCAGCAAGCATGGCAGCCAAATCGAAGCAGCAGGCCGTGTCCAAGACGCATGGATACCAATTCTTTGGCCCGTAAGTGCTGCCTCTCTCTCGGTGTATGGTCTGCGCTCTCTAACACCGCCTCTCCTCAGTCCAGGTGTTGCGGCCATCAGCTTCGGGCTGCCCGTTTTGATCTACGCTTTTTCATTCGCCTGCAATGATATTTCGGGATGTCCCGCGCCCTCACTGCTCCACCCCAAATCGCTCGACTTGGAAACACTGAAGAAGGAGGTGGGCTGGCCTGAGAATGGGGTCCGTGGGCTGGTGAGCTGGGAGGCCACTGGCTGGACGCTGGCCTATTACCTCCTCAGCGCCCTGCTGTACAGAATCCTACCGGGAACCGAGATGGAAGGGACTAAGCTGGCGAACGGTGGGCGGCTCAAGTACAAGTTCAATGGTCAGTGAAGCGACTCGGGCACCCGGCGTCTCCAGAGAAACAGGGGTCACTAACTTGAGCCAGCCTTCTCCTCAACCATGTTCATCCTGGTCATCTGTGCCGCTGGCACCATCGCCCAGGGCGCCGAGTTTCCGCTGTGGACGTTCATCGCCGACAATTACCTTCAGATCTTGACCACCAACATCATCATAGCCTATGCCCTTGCGACCTTTGTCTATATCCGGAGCTTCGGCGTCAAGCCCGGCAATCCCGAGTTTCGCGAGCTCGCAGCGGGCGGGGTGACGGGCAACATGCTCTATGACTGGTTCATCGGCCGCGAGCTCAACCCGCGCATCACCCTTCCCCTAATTGGCGAGATCGACATCAAGGAGTTCATGGAGGTCCGCCCGGGGCTGACGGGCTGGATCCTGCTCAACTGTGCCTTCACGGCCAAGCAGTACCGCACCTTCGGCTTCGTCACCGACAGCATCGTCTTCATAACGGTCGTGCAGGCGTTCTACGTGCTCGACGGCCAGTTCATGGAGACTGCCATATTGACCACCATGGACATTACCACCGACGGCTTCGGCTTTATGCTCTCGTTCGGCGATCTGGTCTGGGTGCCCTTCATCTACTCCCAGCAGACTCGCTACCTGTCGGTGCACCCGCAGACCCTGGGCGCTCTCGGACTTGCCGGCGTCGGCGTGCTCCTCCTTATCGGCTTCGCCATCTTCCGCCTCTCCAACAGCCAGAAGAACGCGTTCCGCAGAAACCCCAACGACCCCAGTGTCGCCCACCTCAAGTACATCGAGACCAAGGCCGGGACCCGCCTGCTCATCTCTGGCTGGTGGGGCATCGCCCGCCACATCAACTACTTTGGCGACTGGCTCCAGGCCTGGCCGTACAGCCTCCCCACCGGCCTGGCGGGTTACACGATCCTGTCGGCCGGTAGCGCGGCCGAGGGTGCCATTAGGATGCTGGATGGGCGCGAGGTGGTCCCCGGCGAGGCGAAGGGCTGGGGCATCATCTTCACCTACTTTTATGTGCTCTACTTTGCCGTGCTGCTGATCCATCGCGATAGGCGCGACGACGAGAAGTGCTCACTAAAGTATGGCGAGGACTGGGAAAAGTACAAGAAGATTGTGAGGTGGAGGATCGTGCCCTACATTTACTGACGGAGGGGCCAAATGGGCTCCTTCCATTAGCGGTTGGATCAGGAAGTCGAATGCGGTGGGATGGGGTTGCGGAGGTTATCGGTTGCAGGTAAAGGCGTGGTTGAGTGGTGCCATAGAGAGAAAGAGATGCATAGGCGCGCTACTGGGGCATTTCTTTCTGAACCCGCGAGCCAGTGGGTGTCGATAATGTATGTAATGCAATCACTGTAGATTCCGTCTCCGGACTTTGGGATGTCGGTTTGTCGCCCTATATGATGCCAAAGGGTAGAGGGCTTAAAAAAGTCTACTGTTGAGTGGACTATCTTCGCAATGGCGGGTGCGCAGGGTCAATGCCATGATTTGATTTTGCCATTTAACTCCCAAGGTGATTCTACGAGGTGACATAGCCCCAGCGATAAGAGAGAAGTCATGCCCAGCCATGTGGCAGAATTTCTGAATCTTTGTATGAGGAAAGGCGGTGTAACTTAGTGATCTGTACATGCCTCTTCAGGCTTGAACTTCCAACCACGTGACTTGCCCGCCAGGTCGCGTTGCTGTGGGGCGTCAGTTCGCCTTCGCGGCAGCTCTCTCATCACGGTTCTCAACATCGAAACATTAAAAACAGCGACACTGTCTCCTTTCCGACCGGTCTCCTATCCACCTTCATTTCACTCCATCGAAGCACATAGATTCAGTCCGCCAGAAAGATGTCAGACGTCAACATTCAGTGAGTTTTGTCCATATGCCCGATGAAGGCCAGGACCGTTTGGCTGACCATTACCACAGAGCGCTTCTCCAGAAGCCGCGCAATGAGTGCACGTGAGTCCTTGCATTGGACCCCTAGCCCTTCTTTATCTGTTTTTGATTGATTTGAGATGCTGATGGTTTCTCCCACTGGGATAGGGAGTATGAGATCGCCCAGCTGGTACGTTTCCGGAGCAGGGAGAGGGAGTCACGAGGGAATGGTCTTCTGGAGCTGGTTTGTGCTCACGAACGCACGTACAGGAGGCCTGGGAGATGAGCAATGGACCGTTGTCGCTGCTGCAGACGGCCGTGCGTAGCCACGCGCAAGTGCTGATCAGCATTCGGTCGAATCGCAAGCTGTGAGTTTTTCAATCTGATCAGATGGGTGCGGAGGACCAGGCTGCTGACCCATTTGGTGCTCTTCAGGCTCGCGAGGGTCAAGGCTTTTGACCGCCACTGCAACATGTAAGGATACCCGTCTGTTTTGTTACGGCTTGATTGTTGGGGTTCCTTGCTAACCACCCGGCAGGATTCTAGAGAATGTTGTAAGTATTACGAGCTGCTGGCTGTAGATGAGAAATCCGGCTGTTCTTTCTCCCGTGGGGTGGAGGGCACAGGAGAGTTGCTGATTTGCTTGAAACAGAAAGAGATGTGGACGGAAACACCAGTACACAATGGCAAGAAAGGACGGCCGGTAAACAAGGATCGGTTCATCAGCAAGATGTGAGCTCGGATTCTGCCTCAGGGGTCGAGTCATCGCTGACAGGTCAACAGGTTCCTGCGTGGAGATAGCGTCATCATTGTTCTGCTGAGCTAGGCAGGGTATGATTGGTGTCACGTTTTGTCCGATGTTGTGGTAGCTGTTGTGCGAGTTGTTGGGTCTACTGCTCGTCTCGGCAACGGCAACGGTCCACTGCTCCAGGTGGTGAGCGTGGTTAAGCTTGGCTTTTCTCGAGGGTATGGGCCAGAAGAACTAGCATTGTGAGAGAAAAAAGGTCAGGCGTCCTTTGTTTGGCGTTTTTACAGTGTACATGGCATTGCAAGCCGCAGGTGAACATGCATTGGCACAGTCTTGTCTGGGAATAAACTGACACCTTGGTTCTTCTGAGCAATGCCGCTCCTACAAATCATCTGGCAGGTTGCCATTCGTCCTTCCAAAGTTTGACTTCTAGGTCTCTTTGAGAGAGGTCGTCATTGCTCTCTTCCACACCTTTTGACGCTATATTTTCAAAACCATTCCACTTTGCTTTTATGGACTATGCTAATCAAACTCGGAAGTGTCTTGCTTTGACAGCTGATCATTCAAGTTTATCTGATGGCAACTTTGACGGACTCCACAGAACGACACTCCCGGCAACGATCATTGAAGTAAATATTCAAACGCCTCTCTGTTCTGGTGCTCTTCTACCCCTAATTAGTTATGTTTCAACCATTGGTAACCCATTTGCTCTGCCTCCCCAAACCCTAAAGGTTCCGGAACATTCTCTCACAACAAGTCTCTCTTTACAAATTTTGTTGGGACTGCTTCGTTGGTGCTCGGCGTTTGGTTATCTCTGCAGTATCTGCACAGAAAAACTCAGAGGCAAAGAAAACATCGGCTGCGCTCAAGATACATGTTGCTCGTTCTCTAAGCTCGTGTCTCTATTCTTTTCTCATGCTGATCTAGCGAGAACTGAATATTCTGAACGCAACCATCTCTGCGAGTTGACAAACGCAGCGACGGTAACCAGATAATTACACGTCGATCTGCCAGGTTTCTGCGATTCTGGTCGCGGGGGAACAAAGTGATTATTCGGTGCCGGCACGATCATCAAGCGGCATCTCTCTCAACACCGAGCTCAGGGAGGAGGAGAGAGCTTTCCACGATGGCTGATGACAATAAAAGTAAGGACGGTGCCATCCACCATCCAGTTGGGCGACACCCTCTCTCTGGACCGAGTCTTTTGGCGCTACTCGCAACTGCTGACGATTGACAGAAGAACACTGGGGCTCCTTCAGTCAGCACCGTCAATACTTGCCGAACGATTACAGAATCAGAGAGGAAGAGGATGAGGCGCGTATAGGGATGGCCTCAACGAGGGCGGTCTCGGACGGCTCCATGAACATAGCATCGTACGAGACCATGACCCGGTTTTCCCCCCTCTGGCGTTCCCGACCGGCTACGCCAACACACGGATTGCCCAGTTATCACAACCAGCCTGCGTCCGGAATTTCTCAACCGTTTGGGTCACAGTACCTAGCAGCGGACGAATATCCGGGAGCTTTTGCAGAGAGGCATCTCATTACGGCAGGTTTCGACAGGCATACACAGGCAAATGCTAGTCATATCAGTAAGCAAGCTGAGGCCGAGTTGGTGAGGCGAATGGAGGCCGTGGAATTGCGCTCCTCAGAGGAGCAGATGGAGCGCATCATACTCAAGTCGAGATTGGATAAGGCGACCAGCGAGCTCGAGCGCGTCGTCGAAGAGCTGGGTAGTAAGTCCAAATCAACCGGGCCATGCCAACCCCCACGCGCTGACAGCTCTGACAATTCAGATCTGAGATCTTACTTGGCTGCTCGACTAGCCCCAGTGGGAAGACAGGGTGAAAATCCTTCTGATCCGCTACGTCACACAGGTCCGGCTCCGAGGGCTGGATATGATACCTCATCTCGAAGGAACTACGAACACGATTTGGACGAGGGGACGGACGTGACCGGTGGGCTTGGTGTGAGAGAAACAGCGATCCTGGCCCAGAAGAGGCCGTCTCTTGGCACAGACGGCGGAGTCGCAGAAACCGGCGCGAAGCGGGCGAGAAGGACGCACCACGCCACCGCCGAGGAGGGCTCGGACGGCCGTGACGACGGCCTTGAGTGGGGACGCGAGTTCTTGAACTTCATCAAGGAGATGGACTGCACCTCGGACGAGGATCTGCTACGTCTAAAGAGGTACGTCAGGGGCAGGGCCGCGTTCGAGTTCCCCCTGTGCAGCGAAACGGGCGGCTCCAGGGTGGAGTACTTCCTCAAGGTCGGCGGCGTGTCGAGCACGCTGATTGCCGCAGACCCGCACGACCGGCCGGAGCAGCCGAAGGAGGACGAGGCCAGGGCCGAGGAGCTCAACGTGCTCGAGTTCGCCGTGGACGAGCGGATGGCGCGGCGCCGCGCGGCGGCTCAGGAGGGAGGCGGCGGCAGCGGCGGGGGCCCGGACAAGGACGACGACCACGGCGACGACCACGACGGAATCGGGCTGCCCGAGTACCTGGTGCCCCTCGGCGAGGTGTACGTGGCGAACCGGTCGCTCAACCGGCCGCAGGAGGTGGCGTCCACCAACTTCTTCGTGCTCATGCGGGTGGACGGGCCCAAGAAGAGCCTGTGGATGGTCTACCGCTACATGCGATCGTTCCAGCGGAGGAACGGGCCGGTCTGGGACGCCGTCGCGTTCGGCAACCAGCGGGACGCGCACTTCAAGGGCAGCCGCCGCATGTTCGACACGGTCTGCCTCCTGGACGACGTCAGGGACTGGAAGGATCCCGCCGAGGACATGATCACCATGGAGCGTCTGGCCAACGCCGTGCCGGGCGACGAGAGGTTCTTTCTCCAGCCCGTCTTCTTCGTGCCGGTGCTCACGGCCCTGAGGGAGGCCCTGAGGAAGGGCTGGGAGGAAGCAGAAGATGACAAGTAGGTAAGAGGTATTCAGGGGTGTTGTTGTTGGTGGTGGTGTTGGCGGCGGGCGGCTTTGCGGGAGAGAGGTCTCGAGACGATAGTGATGGATGTGGAGTGCTGTATCCGTAGAACCTTAAGACGCGCCAGCTGATGGCTGATTCGAGAGCTTTCGAGCGGCCCGCTGGCAGCATCTCGTCCGCCTGGAGGAGCCATCTCGGGCTTATTATTAAAGCAGCAGATCAACAGGGTCTGATCATACCATACCCACATTGCCACGGTTCGTATTGTTGGTTCCAGAGACCTGGGACCTGGAAACCTTGAATCTCAAGACTGCGCACAGTACTCCGTATTCAGTACAAGACTCTGATTACTTGGACTAAACCAGGTGCTTGGGAATGGAACCAGCCGGGCATGTGCGGCACCTGCGGCCTGCTACGTTAACGTTACCTAACGTTACACCTCAGACGACTTCCAAGCCTGCCTGCAGCCGAAGGCAGCGCGGACGATGTCGGGTGATGGTGGGGTAGAATACGACGACGACGAAAATATCGGCGCGAGGCGTACTCCGTATGTACAGTACATAAGTCCGGAAGGACTTCGTACTTTTGTGGTTTCTACTATTTACTCCAGCTCGCGTCGGCAACGCTGCCAAGCTGCTCCAGATCCCAAGAAAAAGAAAAAAAAAATAGGGCCGATGCTAGTGCGTTTAGGCCGGGAGCTTGACCGAAACAGTGAGGTGTCATTGCACTTTTGGTCGGGCAACGGGACCGGGGAGCGCAGCCGGCCCCCAGTTGCAGGAGCTTGGCTCTGCCGACATAAGTTACACTAGGAATTCTCTTATGCGGGGTGTGCGCGGGGAAATGTTGGGGAGCTCGAGTTGGGTCATGTGGACAAGGCCAATGGGAGCTGACATCATTGTGCGACCCGTTAGACCGGAAGGTACAACAACACTCTGGATTCTAGTGGAAGAGGTAAGTAATTGACGACAAGCAAGAAGCATTGCCATGTTCTGCGAAGGATGCGGGTGATTTTGCATGAGCAGGAAGCCGTGGCTTTTTAGTGCTCCTTTGTGCTCGCCGGGCGTGCAGAACACTGCCGAAACGCAGGGGACTGCGTGTCTCGGGGGGCGAACGCCGATCCCCATCTTCACATTCCCACCATCGTGTTCTGTTAACGAAGCCGGAGCGGCGGGAACTCGAAGCTCCACTACGTATGGATACTTGGGAGCGTACGGAGTGTGTTGGCACGGATGGCTGCGCAAGTGTTGTGCTTCCTACGAAGGCACCAACCTGCATAGTACACAAAAGTTGTTGGAAGTCGAGTGACCTCAGGCAACTCGGGCAACCTGACGAGATTTCCCCGCCATTCCGCCAAGAGGCCGGCGCCTGCCCTGATTAGGCAGCTCTTGGAACAATACTGTGTAGAATGGAAGCTCCATCCTTAGTCAGCTCCGTTGGCGGTCCCAGTGATCTCAATGGCTGGATGGCTGCTCTGTAAGTCCTCGCCGTGAAAGCCCAATTCGCTGTACACTATACACTAATGGCATCTTTCTGGAGCTTCTAGACGAACAGATCGGCCCGTTTCTTCTCCACACCAATCCGAACCGAGTCGGGAGCATGGCTGCGGATGCGACGCAGCCTTCCTTCGCGCTGCACAAACAGCTCCGGGAACGTCGACCGGTACGTACGGACTACAGTACTATGTACACTACAGATACTTACGAATACCGGCCTCAGAGGAATCTGGCAGGACCCTACCCCACACGAAACCACAGCGAGAAAGCGCAATGGATCAGTAACTACTGCGAAGTAACCGTGGTCCCGGGCAAAAGATCCGACCGATCGGCCTTGCGAGTGTTTGTCGATCGCTCGTGGGGCTACGAGGCGAGGGAGCGTAAACAAGCCAGTCCTCCCGCGAACCTGGAAAATCACTTATAAACACACGTCACCGGCGCCGGGGTGCGCCCCGTGTGTCACCTCCAGGCTCCTCCCCGGCGATGATCTCTGCCGGTGCTATCTCCCAATCGTCTCGGTTCACCGCAGCTGCTTCTTTCTGTGCAGTGAACGCACTCAAACTGCAGCGACGCTGTCCGACATGAAGGCTGCTGCGCTTTCCTGCCTCTTCGGCAGTACCCTTGCCGTTGCAGCCACCATTGAATCGAGAAAGGTATGGACGGGCTTTCGTCAAAAGACTCACTCCCCGATCAACTTCCCCTTTCCTCCAGACCACCCCAACCCTCCCAGTCCTGCTTCGAGCACGATCTCTTCGGGCAGCACCCCACCCACATCCACTCAGATTAGCGGCGACACCGTTGACTGTTGCAATCTGCAATCGACATGCAACTTCCGGCCGCAGCCCAATGGCTGCTCACGCTTCCCGCCAGAACCTCACTTGCTGACAATCATCGTCAGGCTCACGAGAAGCCCCTCGCGAGATCTGAACCTTTTTACCCGTCGCCATGGATGAATCCCAACGCCGACGGCTGGGCGGAGGCCTATGCCCAGGCCAAGGCCTTTGTCTCCCAAATGACTCTGCTAGAGAAGGTCAACTTGACCACGGGAGTTGGGTAAGTTTTGTCATTTTGTCCAGGTAACATGCAAATGGTTCTCTGCTAACAATAACTTACCGTAGCTGGGAGGCTGAGCAGTGCGTCGGCCAAGTGGGTTCGATCCCTCGCCTGGGACTTCGCAGTTTGTGCATGCATGACTCCCCTCTCGGCATCCGAGGAGCCGACTACAACTCAGCGTTCCCCTCTGGCCAGACCGTTGCTGCTACCTGGGATCGCGGTCTGATGTACCGTCGCGGCTACGCAATGGGCCAGGAGGCCAAAGGCAAGGGCATCAATGTCATTCTCGGACCAGTCGCCGGCCCCCTTGGCCGCATGCCCGAGGGCGGTCGTAACTGGGAAGGCTTCGCTCCGGATCCCGTCCTTACCGGCATCGGCATGTCCGAGACGATCAAGGGCATTCAGGATGCTGGCGTCATCGCCTGTGCGAAGCACTTTATTGGAAACGAGCAGGGTGAGTAGTCAAGGACGGCCGTCTCGGACCCGCGGCTTCGAGCTGCTGACTCTGCTGCAGAGCACTTCAGACAGGTGCCAGAAGCCCAGGGCTACGGTTACAACATCAGCGAAACCCTCTCCTCCAACATTGACGACAAGACCATGCACGAGCTCTACCTTTGGCCGTTTGCCGATGCCGTCCGGGCCGGCGTCGGCTCTGTCATGTGCTCGTACCAGCAGGTCAACAACTCGTACGCCTGCCAGAACTCGAAGCTGCTGAACGACCTCCTCAAGAACGAGCTTGGGTTTCAGGGCTTCGTCATGAGCGACTGGCAGGCACAGCACACTGGCGCAGCAAGCGCCGTGGCTGGTCTCGATATGTCCATGCCGGGCGACACCCAGTTCAACACTGGCGTCAGTTTCTGGGGCGCCAATCTCACCCTCGCCGTCCTCAACGGCACAGTCCCTGCCTACCGTCTCGACGACATGGCCATGCGCATCATGGCCGCCCTCTTCAAGGTCACCAAGACCATCGACCTGGAACCAATCAACTTCTCCTTCTGGACCGACGACACTTATGGCCCGATCCACTGGGCCGCCAAGCAGGGCTACCAGGAGATTAATTCCCACGTTGACGTCCGCGCCGACCACGGCAACCTCATCCGGGAGATTGCCGCCAAGGGTACGGTGCTGCTGAAGAATACCGGCTCTCTACCCCTGAACAAGCCAAGGTTCGTGGCCGTCATCGGCGAGGATGCTGGGTCGAGCCCCAACGGGCCCAACGGCTGCAGCGACCGCGGCTGTAACGAAGGCACGCTCGCCATGGGCTGGGGATCCGGCACAACCAACTATCCGTACCTCGTTTCCCCCGACGCCGCGCTTCAGGCCCAGGCCATCCAGGACGGCACGAGGTACGAGAGCATCCTGTCCAACTACGCCGAGGAAAAGACAAAGGCTCTGGTCTCGCAGGCCAATGCAACCGCCATCGTCTTCGTCAATGCCGACTCAGGCGAGGGCTACATCAACGTGGACGGTAACGAGGGCGACCGTAAGAACCTGACTCTCTGGAACAACGGTGATAATCTGGTCAAGAACGTCTCGAGCTGGTGCAGCAACACCATCGTCGTCATCCACTCGGTCGGCCCGGTCCTCCTGACCGAGTGGTACGACAACCCCAACATCACGGCCATTCTCTGGGCTGGTCTTCCGGGCCAGGAGTCGGGCAACTCCATCACCGACGTGCTTTACGGCAAGGTCAACCCGGCCGCCCGCTCGCCCTTCACTTGGGGCAAGACCCGCGAAAGCTATGGCGCGGACGTCCTGTACAAGCCGAATAACGGCAATGATGCGCCCCAACAGGACTTCACCGAGGGCGTCTTCATCGACTACCGCTACTTCGACAAGGTTGACGATGACTCGGTCATCTACGAGTTCGGCCACGGCCTGAGCTACACCACCTTCGAGTACAGCAACATCCGCGTCGTCAAGTCCAACGTCAGCGAGTACCGGCCCACGACGGGCACCACGGCTCAGGCCCCGACGTTTGGCAACTTCTCCACCGACCTCGAGGACTATCTGTTCCCCAAGGACGAGTTCCCCTACGTCTACCAGTACATCTACCCGTACCTCAACACGACCGATCCCAGGAGGGCCTCAGCCGATCCCCACTACGGCCAGACCGCCGAGGAGTTCCTCCCGCCCCACGCCACCGATGACGACCCCCAGCCGCTCCTCCGGTCCTCGGGCGGAAACTCCCCCGGCGGCAACCGCCAGCTGTACGACATTGTCTACACAATCACGGCCGACATCACGAATACGGGATCCGTTGTAGGCGAGGAGGTGCCGCAGCTCTACGTCTCGCTGGGTGGTCCCGAGGATCCCAAGGTGCAGCTGCGCGATTTTGACAGGATGCGGATCGAACCCGGCGAGACGAGGCAGTTCACCGGCCGCCTGACGCGCAGAGACCTGAGCAACTGGGACGTCACGGTGCAGGACTGGGTCATCAGCAAGTATCCCAAGACGGCATATGTTGGGAGGAGCAGCCGGAAGTTGGATCTCAAGATTGAGCTTCCTTGAATGAGTTTCATCAGCGGCAAGCGGAGGGATGGTACTACATGTTCTTAATCAGAAGTATGATGGAGAAAAGCACTTGGCAAGTTCCGGCGAGCAAAAAGAAGGCACTTATTAAGGTATTAATATTCATTGTAAGTACCTCTGTACAGCGTCCCCAACTATTTCCATTCACGAGATACCTCGCTTTTCGGTACTTTCGGAACAGGGCTGGCAGCGGATCATGGCGCGATCAAAAAAGTGGCGAGCAGCAGTCCAGGACGGAGGATAGGTTGGGGACTGATGCCTCCCGGACGCATTAAGCTCAGAAGATACACACATTTTACACAGTGTTGAGACCGACAAGCCACATTAGGCAGCGCCGGTTGCACCACCGCCGTCACGGGCAATGGTTTAATAATCGACAATAGCGGAAGAAAAAGTACTGAAGATCGGGTATTAATAGTGTGAGAGAAACAGACGGCGGAACTGGGGTGGTAATATTTCTCTTGATTTCGGTGTCCATGGTAGTACAGAACACAAGAAAAGAGAAGGAGGAGTGAGCGGAGAAGGAGGAGGGGAAAAAGCAGAAAAAAGAACATGAAAAAGCATACATATTGGGGTCGGTCAGTTGGTTGATTGGTTTGTTAGAGAGCAAAAAAGCAAGCGTCACCTGTAGGATTCGAACCTACGCTCCCGAAGGAACTGCCTAAGACCGCTAAGAAAGGTTAGCAGGGCAGCGCGTTAACCACTCCGCCAAAGTGACTCCGCTTGTTTGTGGTTGCATTCAAGTAGCTTATATGAGTTTACCAGATCACAAATGTGTAGGCCGGGCATATTCCGTAATTACCTATCCCTATGTCTCTTTTGGGACGAGGCGGAAAGCTCTCAGAGCCATCTACGCTTAACCAACCCCTGATCCTTAACCCTCCCAGACCACACCTCCTGGGAGAATAAACCGGGCTCCAAGATCGAAATAGAAATCAGTGTGCGAACTTGAAATCCAACCGCTTACACCCCGTGACCTTGCTGGAGCGGATGTACTCTGCCCGCTCGTCCTCGCTCATGGCCGCCCAGACCTTCTCCTTGTAGCGGTTACGCGCCAAGTAGTAGGCCTTGGTGGCCAGGAAGAGCAGGATGGACAGGATGTTGATGGCCAGCAGCTTCGTGTTGCCGTTGCGGTAGTAGGGCTTGTCGCTGTCGACGTAGATGAACGAGTAGCACACGTGCCCGAGCTGAACGGATATCTGTTTGCAAGGACGAAAAGGGTCAACAATTTTTTTTCTTTCCCTTTCCTTCTTCCTTGGTCTGGTATTCGGGGGAAAAAAGACAGACAAGGAAAAGAAGAAAAAAGCGAAGAAAAAGTGGGACAACAGAATTGACGGGAGGCCACCGGTGTTACGTACATTGTACAGCGCCGAGGCGACGGTGCGGGTGCCGACGTTGTTGGAATTCTTGGAGACCCAAGCCACGTTGATGGCGTCTACAACAGGGGCAAAGCAGCTGGTTAGTTTGGGAATCTCCCCATCGTCAGGCTGTTTTCCTGGGAATGAGTTAACTTACGGCAGTAGGGGTAGGATAGGAGAACGGTGATGAGTGCGTAGGTCCCCCAGGCGTTATCGATGACGCCCGGCCAGAACCGGAGCGCGATGATGCACGGGAGGGTCCAGATGTTCTGCCACACGCCGACCAGGGCTCGTTGGTTCAGCCACTCGGAGATGCGGGTTATGATGAGGAGGGTGATGATGTGAAATACGGTCTGGAGTCAAGTTGAGAGTCAGCCGGCGGACGTTTCCCGAGGGCAAGAGTCCTAAAGGGAGGGGGCAGGTAGGAGAGAGCTGCGTACCGAAGGAATCGTCAGGAGGTTGGTTGTGAACGGGCTGAAACCCAAAGACCGCAGCGTCAAAGTCAGGTAGGCGCCGACTGGCCCCTGGGGTATGAAGCAGATGATGCCGATGGCATACAAGGGCCACAGGTCATACTCCTTGAGGACGTGCCACAGGCGGCGGGGCGTGATGGCTTGACGATTGTGCATATCACCCTTGGAGGGATCGTCCCTGAGGACCCGGTTGACCACGATGGCGACCTCCCTGTCGCTGAACCAGCCCTTCGGCCGAAACCAAGTCTTGGTCTGCACGGCAGATGCGGGCATGTTGAAGAAGGAGATGAGCCCGATGGTCAGGGTGATGAGCCCTTCTACCAGGAAGAGCCATCGCCAGCCGGCCCAGCCGTTGACGCCGCGCAGGTGAAGGAGGGCAAACGCCAGCAAAGAAGTGATGATCGTGGTCACCGACAAGGTTGTCCAGAAGTAGCTGTTGTTCTCTCAGATTTGTTTCGCCAGTCCAAGAGTCAGTCACGGCCTTGACGAGTTGCCCAAGGGGCATAGAGAAGGGAGGGAGGGAAAGGAGGAGGAGACGAACCTGAGCCGGATGGGCAGCTCGCGCGAGGTGTAGAAGTAGGAGAGCCAGAGGACAATGTCCGGGATGAAGCCGCCCTCTAGCAGGCCCAACAGGGCGCGGGTTGCGAGGAATCCGGAACGGTCCTTCATCGCACATTGCGAGATGGCGACGACCGACCAGAGGACGATCTGGATCGGAATCCACCGATCAGGCCCGATCTTCTTGGATACCAGCTGAGACGGCAGCTCGGCCAGCAAGAAGGCGACGAGGAACACGACCGTGCCGTGGTTGTAATCTGTCTGCCGCATTAGAAATGCGTACATCTCTCGGGAGAGCCAGGACCGAAACCAGAGTCATGGTCTCGTACCGTTGGTGTTGAGCCCCAGGTCGTCGAGCAGATTATCGGACAAGGCCTGCTGGAGGTTTCCGCGGTCAACCTGCAGGGCAAAGAACATGACACACTATTTGTCCGCGCGACTCTCTTGTCAGCCCGCCGTTCTTGGCCCACGAGCCGTGACGCCCCGAGAGAAGTAAGAAGGTTAATTTAGTGCAGATACACACCGCCCACGTGCAGATTCGAAAGTCCAGCTTGCGGACCACCCGCTTCTCCTCCTCCTCCGTCCACGTCAAGGTGGGATCAAACGCATGGCGGCACTCGTAGTCGGCCTCCTCGTACACTTTCTTCCAGTGGGCGGCAACGACAGGGTCGAGGAAGGGGTTCTTGGCCAGCTCGTCCTCGAGCTCTTCCTCCGAGCCGGACTCTTCACTGGCGGACGGCGACGTGAGGGCGGCCGCGTCCTTGGTGTCGACGACGGCGGCGCCGTGCTTGTCGTCGCCGAGCCGGCCGACACTCGCGTTAGGGGGGCTCGCCATGGTCCACTCGATCAGCACGCGACCCGAACTCAGCTCTCACAAGTAATTAAGACGGCACCGAGAGCGATCCGTCCGTGGCGGTGGGAGTTGCAGGATGTAGGGATTCTCCAAGACAGATCTTCTCTTCTGGTCGTACAAGCGGCGAACGGCTGGCCTTTTAATCTGTGACCACGCCTCGGCCCCGTTGAGAGTCGAGAGCTTCACAGGGTGGCTGCCGAGACACAAGAGACGGCAGGCCGCCATCCAGATACACCACGCTACATATTGCGTGATGGCGGATACTTGCCAAAAATGGCGCGTTAGGCCCGAAGCTGCGGCTACGACGCCGCTGTTCGGCTGCAGAAAGGCGCGTGGGTTGCCCCGACGCAACGGTTGCTACTCGGTTCCGTGGCCGG
>NW_027192562.1:0-205596 GCF_042370625.1 Thermothelomyces heterothallicus | reverse complement strand
CGTGACGACGCCATGGCACGAGTACACTAGGAGGACATTGGTGCGTGTATAGTAATCAGCGGGGACGCACGCACGGAGGCGAGGGTGCAGGCATGCCGTATCCGCGCCAGATGTGCTCCCGGCCATGGGTCGTGCTTAAATCCGGGTATGTTGATGATAACCAGTCTTCCGGGAACGTGGGGGGGCTGTTCTGTCGTAATTCCTGCTTAGATGAGATGATGGGCATGTCATGGGCGTGAGTGGTTGGAGTGAGGAAAACCCCCTGGTATGTCCCGACTTTGTTATCGCTGATGTAGCGGTTGGCCGACCATGGTGCTGCAGTACCGGAACCTCCACCCCCTGTGCGCAACCGTCCAGCAAGATGACACCATCGAATCCCCGCGCGCGAGGAGAACTTGCATGCCGCAAACGTCGATCGTCCAACTTCAAATGTCTGAATGAATTATTTAAATCCACAGCCGAGCTCGAGGTGACAAATAATTATCGTATCAAATCTTTTGTTGAACAGAAGCCAACCGATGAGCGCCAACAGCGACCGGGTTTTCTTGGATGCTTGTGTTTTGTCACGGAGTGAGTGAGTATATAGAAATGTATAATTATAAGGCGAAGAACTGATACGCGTCAACGGGAATAAGAATTGTTCAGCTTTCAGGAGCGAAGTGCATGACGCCCGCTATGGAACCGATAATTACATTTGACGCAGATATAGGGCACTTCCCTCGAAGATGAATAATTAGGGATCGCGGAGATGCGGCTCCTGTGGGCATAGCAACAGATTCAACGATGTTGACTTCGGGCTAAGGACCCTGAATTGAGCCGAGCGCGAACTCCCTTTTTTTTTTTTTTTTTATGTGCTAAACGCCCAAAATTGCGCGCTATCCGACTTTCAGAAGGGAGGGTAGCCGAACTGAAGTAGATAGATATCGACTGCCTCCGGGCTAATTAATACTGACGACAACTGATCGGTGGCCTGCTAGTTGGACCGGTTCACCTAGTAATTAACTGCAGTCAAAGCGCGGAAGGAAAGTGGTTGCATTGGCAGGGAAAAGTGTTCAAGGCGCCGTCTCGCCACGCCCATGGGGACCTTGACGGTGGCAACCCGGGTGAGAGTGCTCAGTTATTACATAGGACGGGGCCGCGACGAGAGGCCCTTTATGCAGTAATGCATGGTGTCCGCATTCATGCTTGCGGCAAGAAGAGTCGGTATCGAGAGCTGGCCCGGTCCTTGCGTCCTGGTTCTGCTCTATGCAGATCGTTACTCTGGTGACTTGCAGCCTCTACTTGCAAGCTGCGTCTTGTGTGTGGCTCGCATTCGGAACTCGAGAGTTGCAATGCTTCGGTTTCTTGCTCAAAAACGAGATTCTTGATTAATTAGGCAGGTTGAGAAGCATAGCAAATCGAGGAGAAAGCCAGTCGTGCTCGG
Source organism: Thermothelomyces heterothallicus (assembly GCF_042370625.1). Lineage (NCBI taxonomy): Eukaryota > Fungi > Ascomycota > Sordariomycetes > Sordariales > Chaetomiaceae > Thermothelomyces > Thermothelomyces heterothallicus. The sequence goes on along the minus strand of NW_027192562.1, from coordinate 204,173 downwards.
ATGTTGGGCAGTCATCTAGCACCGGCGATGTGATGCACAATCTTTTGCCCTCAATCGTCGACAATTTCAACTATCTCCCTGCACATCCTGAGGAATCGCTGGCGGTACTCATCCGGTGTGGTGGTGATGCTCATGTCCCCGTGCCTGCTTATCAACACATTCCATAGCTTGATCAGTATCGTCATCGCCTTCGCACGCACCTTGTGCTTGGCCCAGAAGAAGTCCAGGATCGAGGCTCGGAAGATGTGCTTGCCATCCGCTGAGGCAACTCCCGTTCTCCAAGATGGCAGAGTTGGTGGCCCCGATGGCGGCCGAGCGGGAACCGTGGCTGGATCAGATTCTGTCTGGCGAGGACGCATCGGGGCTGCGTCTTGGTGCGGCGCTTTCATCCGCACCAGGAAGAGGGAGTAGTCCACAGCATTGTGTTCTGCAAGCAATCTGGTGTCCTGTTCGAGGCTCGAAAAGAAGTCTTCGGCCTGCTCTCGGCGGAGGACAATCTTGTCGTGAAACTCGTCTGCGAGTTGCTTTTTGGTTGCCTCACTCGTAAGCGCACCACCAGCAATGTCACGCTCAGGGTAAAAGTACGAGGCGGGTTTGAGGTCCCAGTTCTCCCAGTCGGCCTCGCCTTTCCTCTTGGCTTCTTCCCGGCCGTGCATGATGTTATCCATGACAATGTGGTGAGATGGTGCGGATCGCAACACGCGCCCTAGGGAGGGACCCGTGACTGCGAGAAAGTCGCAGATGCGGACCAAGAGAGTGCGGGGATGGGATGCCATGTATTGGACGTATGGCGTCAGAAGGTCCTCGCTGAAGAACGAGTGCTCGGAGTGGCGGGGGAGGGACTTGACGAGATACTTGTGATCGGCAGTGGAATAGAAAGTCTGAGATGAACGTAAGCTGCAAATTCTCACGTCTGAATGGTTGAGTGCATGTGCAACCTACCGAGCCCGAAAAGCCCATGTCTCCTATCGCTTTGAGAGGCGGCTCCCCCGCCTCGTAACCATCCTCTTGCTGGAACGACTGCACATAATTATTATCGTTGATGTCCCAGTGGTGCCGACGTAGTTTCGCGAAGTCCGCGGGCCGTATCTTGCGGAGAACTAGATGATACAGCGAGAAAAGCGTCGAGAAGAGAGCGAGGATCGAAGCCAACGGGCTGCCAGGCCGTTTGCGCACTTCGTTGGTCTTGGTGATTGCCCGGACGATCGACCGGGCGATTTTTTCTTTTCTGCCCATCGGAGTGATGCTGTGGATCTCAATGTTTTCTTTCTTCTGAGCTATGATGGAAGCAATCACTCACAAATCCTGTCTGGGAAGATTAGGCTCGATAACGGCGCTGAGAAGCAGGCACGGCAGGTTGAAACGGCACCGATGACGTCAGTTGCTGGCTCTCGAACTGACTACCTCGTACTCCGCACAAACCCTTGAAATCCCGGACCCTGGAGCAGAGGCGCATGCAATTTTACTGGGGCAAGAACAGAGTGCGGCCACATATTCTGGGTATATCATGAGCTACTAGGGGAATAACGTTCTTTTTTGATCAGGCGGCTGATCGACTCAGCGTTCGCCTCGCATCATCTAGGCACGACAAGTATCGGTCAAATACCTAATACACTGATCACCACCATGGGATGGCTCTTGACTGGCAGTCAGGGCCTTCCCCATATTACTTATAAAACTCGAGGATTTTAGGCTCATCTCTAGCTTTGGTACCTAGATTTCAAACTTTTGTCCATTTTCATCGAGTCCCTGGCGTTCTTCCTTCAACGTAGATGATAACGCAACCGGATCCATCACAACATCGCGAGATTCAACCACTGTTGACTCCGCGAGTCTTCTAGTCTTCTCGGGAACTGACAATCGCTTGTCCTTTCGCGAATTATTAACCTGATAATTACTGGTTCTTATCCCCCATTTCATAGCTACTTCAGTGGATTGGGCGTCGTTGTCTCCGCGACCGACCAATTCGGCGGAAACAAGGCTCGTGCAGCGCATGCGGCTGTACGGCTTTCATGCCATTACCCGGAACTGGTAATATAATTAATAATTATATCTTCGCGAGCTTTTGTCCATTCGAGGATGTTGATCAGGCGCTTTGCTATGTCTCGAAGGACAGAAGAATTCTGGTGAGTTGGGTAATTTTGACTTTAGGCTCCATCAATCTCTTAAAAATCATGATTGTCACGCGGCGTTGAAGCTTCTGATCTGGCGGCTCCCACTGACCCGGCCGTTATACGCCTCCAGAGCCTGGTCATTGCCGTCACCGCAATCCTGTCAATCCTCGGGGCAGCATTGATCATTGCCAGCTTCTCGGTGTGTCTATGGTCTCCACGAACTCCACGTCGACAAACTACATGGAGCATCTAACCCCCCTCCGACATTCACTCATTCTCGGCCTGGCTATTAGTGATTGCGTAATGGTAATCAACTTTCTCGTGTCGTCGTCGTCGATGAACGTGAGCGGGCGCTGGATTGGCGCGCCCGAGCAAGTTCGATTCTGCAGCTTCAACGGTTTCATGACGCAGGTCTTTGTTATCCAAACTGACGACTATTGGGTCTTGACCATCGTCATCTGCACATATTTCATCCTCGCCGACCACAGGCGCTGCTCTGCATGGACAAAGGGACATCTGGCGGTCCTCTGGATATTGCCGTGGCTGGTTTAAATAACTTGGGCAGCCGTTGGGCTCGGAGTTGCCGGCTATGGCGACATAGGAGCCTGGTGTTGGTTCGCGTCGGACCGGGTTCGACTCTTGGTATGGGACTCCGAACTCCGGAGAAAGTTGCACGGCCGGTTCATCTGACATATACCAGGTCAACTTCGTGCCCCGTTGTGCGTTTCACCCGAAGTACTGAGCTGACTCAAGTTGATCTTGCCATCCGACAGGGGTAATCATCGCTGCCATGTTCCTGATGTATGCCAGGCTGTATTTCGTTCTCTTCCACGCCCGTCGGCGTATCCTGTCGCTCAATGCTGGAAATTCTGGAAGCCTGAGTTGGCCTATTGCGCCATCCGGCCAGGTCCCATCCAGCGGTGCTAGCCAGCAGGATGCAGGTGTGGTTCCTTTTAGACTCACTGGAAAGTCGAAGAAGGTACCGTACGAAACGAAGGCTTTCTTCTACTCTACCTAGAGGGATCATTGTTATGCTGACTTATGGTCAACCTACTTCGGGGGCCGGCAGGATGCTCTCTCATGAGGCGGCTGGTGATCCCTTCATCTTCTGTGTATGGATATGTGCTCGATAGAGTTTCGTTTGGTATAATGCCGCTGCAAGGGAAAACAAAAATAAAATGAAAATGAGAAGAAACGAGGAAGAAAAAGGAAGTCCGAGTAATTAATAACTGGACTAATTTGTCGAAGGGGCCACAATAAGTACCTGTAATAACTTCAAACAATAATTACCCAAGGCACTCTTCTAAAGGGTCGATAGCCGCGCCCAAGACTCTGCCGAGCGTACGGATTAGTTAATGCTCAACCGGCTCTTGTCTCGGTTCGAATAGCTCCTGGTTCCTGCAGCAGAAAGAACCGTGTGTCACCAAAGCATCCCCGCCGCCGTATTTGCTGGGCGCGAGGTGAATGATTGTGATACAGGCAAGTCAGTTGATGGAGTTTGGAAGTTAAGTACGGATTACATCACCGGTTGACAGACGCTCTGATTGGAATGATGGAGTTGTTTTGCCCGGAGGGATGTGATGACGTGATATCGGCGAGAAATAGTAACTACCGAAAGTTGGGGGTTGGTTCCAGAAGGGGTAGTTGATGACCGCAACGTGCTACAGAACGATCTGGAACGGCAAGTGAAAACACGAGTATAGGGCCAAAGAACCCCTGTAAGCGGCCAGACCCGACACCTTGGGCGAGGGCTGGGTGGCGCATATCGTCGGCATTTGTGGAGCCAAGAGACCATCCCGCATTCCACGTCGTTTTTCATACCCCCACCAACAGCGTATTGCTCACCTCGGCCCATTTTCTCGCCATTGTACAAAAGGTTCGCTTAAAAAGCCTCGCTGCTTTCGAGAACCACGACGAGCCCTACCCCAACGACAGGCCACGTTCTCCCAACATCTTTCGTCGGATACCCACTGCAGACTTCTATAGAGCAACTTCATCCGAGCCCCGCCCCCGCCGAGTTACTACTGAGGACCGCGCGCAACATGGCTGCCACCAACGGTCAAGGATCGCAAGATGAAGCCCGGCCGCCGGCGCCAATTCTTGAACCTCCCAAGCTGAGCGTCAAGTTGTCGGCGACCGAGCTGATCGGCAATACACCTCTCGTTCGCCTGAACAAGATTCCGCAATCCCTCGGGATCGAAGCCGAGGTCTACGCCAAGGTTGAGCTCTTCAACGCTGGCGGGAGCGTCAAGGACAGGATAGCGCTGCGCATGATTGAAGAGGCCGAGAGGAGTGGGAGAATCAAGCCTGGTGACACCCTGATTGAGCCCACCAGTGGCAATACGTGAGTCAGCCCCCTTCCTTGCTTGTTCATCCTTTCTTGGGCCCCGCCATTTGCTGACCATACCAGCGGCATTGGCCTCGCTCTGGTCGGCGCAATAAAAGGATACAAGACGATCATTACCCTGCCCGAGAAGATGTCCGCCGAGAAGGTGTCCGTCCTCCGTGCTCTCGGCGCTACCATTATCCGCACGCCCACCCAAGCAGCTTGGGACTCCCCCGAGAGCCACATCGGTGTCGCAAAGCGGCTTCTCAAGGAGATTCCCAATTCCCATATCCTCGACCAGTACAGCAACGGGAACAACCCGCTCGCACACGAGTTCGGCACTGCGGAGGAGATCTGGGCGCAGACCGGCGGCAAGGTTACGGCTGTTGTCGCCGGGGCCGGCACTGGTGGCACCATTACGGGTATCGCCAGGGGCCTTAGGAAGCACGACAAGAACGTCAAGGTCATTGCGGCGGACCCCTACGGCAGTATTCTCGCACTGCCTGAGTCCCTGAACGAAGAGAAGGCCAATGTCCCGTACAAGGTGGAAGGCATTGGGTACGACTTCGTCCCCGATGTTCTAGACCGGGAGCTCGTGGACAAGTGGTACAAGACGGATGATAAGGAGTCATTCCATCTCGCCAGGCGTTTGATTGCCGAGGAGGGCCTGCTGGTTGGCGGCTCCTCGGGCAGCGCGATGGCGGCCATGCTCAAGGCGGTGAAGGATTTTGGCTTCGGCAAGGGCGACGTGATCGTCGTTGTCCTCCCGGACAGCATCCGCTCTTACCTGACCAAGTTTGCCGACGACGACTGGCTCGCCGCCAACGGCCTCTTGCCCGACGATTCGGAGAAGGCTGACGGCAAAGACGAGGCGGCGCAGCCCAAGAGCCCCGGCCAATATGCGGCCGACTCCTACGGCGGTGCCACCGTCCGCTCTCTCCGTCTCAAGCCCGTCACTTCAGTCCTCACTACCAGCCCCTGCTCGGAAGCCATCGAGACGATGCGCGACAAGGGCTTCGACCAGCTGCCCGTCCTCAGCCCCACGGGCGGCAAGCTCGCCGGTCTGGTGACGCTGGGCAACCTGCTTAGCTATATCTCGCGCGGCCGTGCCACGCCCCAGAGTCCCGTTCGCGACGTCATGTTCGACTTTAGCCGCATGGACGAGGTGGTTACGGACCCCCGGAAGTTCGGATCGGATCTCAAGGGCAAGAAGCGCAAGTTTGTCGAGATCACCATGGACACTCCCTTGTCCGCGCTGAGCCGGTTCCTCGAGTGGAACAGCGCCGCGGTCGTGACGGAGAAGACCGAGGGCGGCGGGTCGAAGCCGGTGGCGGTCGTGACCAAGGTGGACCTGTTGACTTGGATGGTGAGGCAAAAGTCGTGATCGCCAAAATGATCCAGGCTATTTTTCTTTCTTTTTTTTTCTTTCTCTGTTTGCATGAGCATTTAAAGGTTGTTAGAAGAACGGGCGAAAACCCTTAAGACTCAACATCTGTGGTTGGTTTCGACTGCGCCGGACGTAGCATGCAACATTTATCAGACAGGGCTCAACCCGTGCGAATGGGGAGGTCTCTTGAAGTTGATACCCATCGATAGATAGGCATTGTCATTATCATCTTACTCACAAAATGGGACAATGATTTACACGAAGCGTTGTTGGTGATGCAACCTTTGCCTGGCAGTCCGTAAAACCAACAAAAGATCCCAACACCTCGCCTATTTTGCTCGATTTTTCAAGCATAAATCCTCTCCCCGATCCACTTCCACCACTTGTCCGCCCCAGGCCCCTCCCCGAGCACGTTGCCCCCGATGACGTCGACCTCGATATCGAACTCGAGCATCTCCTTGAAGCTGAACTTTTCGCTGCTGTAGGCGCCGAGCCACGAGTCGGCTTCCTCGCCGCCGCCGGGGCCGAGCAGGTCGCCGCCGTCCGCCTCGCCCGAGTCCAGGAGGCCCTTGCTCCTGGCCTTGCGGATCCGCCCGATCTCGGCTTCGAGCTGGCTCTTGACGAGCGCCGCCGGCAGCGCGGTGAACAGGTCCAGCTTGTTGGCCGCCACCAGCACGGGGATGCTCGAAGGGGCGCGCGACCCGCCCCCGCGGCGGTGCCGCCTCTGCAGCGCCAGGAGCACCTCGTACAGGTACTCGGCCGCGGCGGCCAGCGCGGGGCCGTCGCTCCCCTCGGCGAGCGCGGCGGCGTCGACGAGGAAGACGAGCGCCTTGAGAGTGGACTTGCTGTTGTTCCCGTCGTTGTTGTTCTTGTTGCTGTAGTTTTGCTCGCCCGATCCGGGCGCCGACAGCGACGACAGCCGGATGGTGCCCGTGCTCGAGACCGAGGCCAGCTGCGCCAGCGCGCTCGTGCGCAGCTTCGGGTGGCCCGGCGTGTCGATCAGCAGGAACTTCTTGGCCGTCGCGCCCGCCGCGTCCAGGTCGACGCGGTAACTGACCAGGCCGCTGCTGCCGCTGCCGGCCGCGTCGCTCGTCCCGACGGCGAGCTCGACGGTGCAGGGCGTCTGGGAGGTGTGCGTCTGGGCGACGGGCTCGGCCACCGTCGGGCTATTGGGGGAAGGAGAGGAGGCTTGGTCCGGGCGGTAGAACGGTCCGCGCTCGAAGAGGGTGAGCAGGGCGGTCTTGCCGGAGCCGGAAGGGCCGAGGAGCAGGACCGAAGGGAGGGTGGCGTAGGGCGTGGTGGCCGTGTAGAGGAAGTGGAGGATGGCGGGGATGAGGAGGACGATGGCCAGGCCGACCGCGATGACGGTCGGCGAAGGGGTCAGAGACGCCTCGAGGGCGGCCTTGAGGGTTTCGAGGACCGTCATCGTGGGCCGCCGATCGATGGTATGGTTTTGTTGGCGGAGAGCCCGAGCGAAGCTGGGGAGGGAAGGACGATATACTCGGTAGTCGTCTAGTCAAAGTCGGTTTATTCGAAGTTTTCTCTTGTGCCGCCCGAGCCGCGACTCTTATAGTGCAACGCTGCTCACTCTGCGGTCGGCCGGGTCGTGCTATCTCCGGCAGTCTATTTATCGGGCCATTGTCATTCGATCGTCGCCGGAGATGGAGAAGCCGAACCTAATTAGCTGATCGGTTCGACGAGGTTGGGATCCGCTTGTGGGCTCCTGGCGGATTTCGATTTACGTTGCAATTCTGGTTTGTTTTAGTCCCGTATGGATTACGGAGGGTAACGAAAATACCTGCCAAGACATGAAAGCGGTTGGTAGCTGGGCCGTAACGATGTTGTTCAACAGACGCATATATGATCCACACCATATGGCTTTTCCTCAGTTGTTTCGTCAATATATTCCACCAAAATGTTGATGATAATGGGATAGAACGCATGTAGAGCTCTTGTAGAGCTGGCTCGAACGCCTGCTTCGAAATGTCCCCTCCTATTACACTAGTTACTCAGTGGTACGGATTCCGGATTCGTTACACTGCCCCAGCCAGAGTTAACGTTACGCTTGTATTTCAAGAGACCCACACTCCGCAGGTCACTAAAAGTGGGTCGTCAGCCCTGCAGCTGGTGCACTGGTCAGCCTCTGGGCGAATCAGGAGTCCTCCAACATGGCAATTGGTAGCTCAGCCTCGTGCACGCTCGTTCGAGGCTGCTGACAGGTAACTACTGCGTAAGCCGGCGCTGGATCTTTTTTGGTTCAGGAACCTGACCTGAAAATACGGTGCGGACAGTCCCGCCGCAAGGTCGCGCCTCAAAAGTCCAACAGGTTTCCAACACCGGGCGTTTCGTCGCCGCAGTGAAGCAGCAGCAGCAGGAGCAACAGCAGTTGGCGCAGATTCAGTTCCGCATCTCGCCATGCTGTGATCGTTGTGCAATCGATTCCCTCTTTACTCTCTCCCTGCTTAAAATCAAGTCTTTTGCGTTTCCCGTCTTATTTTTTTTTTAAAAAAAAAATCTAATCTCGCCCATTGCTATACCCGTGCCGCATCCTAACGGGGAACGCACGACGCCGTCACCGCCGCTGCATTTAGTCATCCCAACCGGCCTCAACGCGCGAACCGACGATGGCGCAACAACGCGATGCCTCCGGGCCACCTGCCGCCAACGGCGCGCCGACGCAGCCGCTCTCCAAGTCGGACACCGCAGCGCCGAAGTTGAATAACGAGGTTGAACTCGGGAACATGCCGAAGGAGACGCCCCAGCCCGACATTATGCAGATGGCGAGAATAGGGGACATTGCCGGCATGGAGAAGCTCTTCGAGACGGGCGACTACGACGCGACCTACGCAGACGACGAGGGCATCACGCCGCTCCATGTGAGTATTCTTCCTAGCTCCTGAGTGACGGGATTCCTGGTCCGGATCTTGGCTGACCAACGTGCGATGCTCTACTATAGTGGGCCGCGATCAACAACCAGTACGCCATGTGCAAGTTCCTGATCGAGCGCGGCGCCCCGGTGAATAAGAAGGGCGGGGAGAGCGTCGCTACACCCCTCCAGTGGGCCGCCCAGCGATGCCACTACTACACCGTTCACCTGCTCCTCCAGCACGGCGCCGACCCGCTGATCACCGACGCCCAGGGCTACAACACGCTCCACATCAGCACCTTCAACGGAAACCTCCTCCTCATCATCCTGCTCCTCCACCAGGGCATTCCGGTCGACGTCGAGGACGCCTACGGCCACACGGCCCTGATGTGGGCCGCCTACAAGGGGTACCCGGCCTGCGTCGACGCCTTCCTGCGGTGGGGGGCCAGCGTGCACGCCAAGGACGAGCAGGGTTTCACGGCGCTGCATTGGGCCCTGGTCAAGGGCAGCGCCGGGTGCATCCAGAAGATCATCGAGTACGGCGCGGACCGGTTCGCCGAGACGTCGACGGGCAAGACGCCCGCCATCACCGCCCGGGAGCTCAACACGACGGCCGCCTGGCACAAGGCGCTGTACGACTGCGGCTACGACGAGGACGGCAACCCGATCGTGCCCAGCTGGCCGGGAGCGAGCTACCTGCTCAAGGACCGCCGCGCCTTCACCACAAAGTTCTTCTTCCTCTGGCCGTTTGTCCTGGTCTGGGCCACCCTCGTCATCTTTGCCGGCATGCCCGTCTACGCCGGCGTCCCCTTTGGCCTGCTGGCTGCCTATACGGTACAATGGGTTGGCAGGCAGCTGCTTCACTATGCGCCGCCAGATATGAGGCAGTTTGAGAAGACGGTGTGTTTCTTTTTTTCTCTTCTTTTTTTTATTTTTTTTTTGCTCTTTGTTTCCGTTTGGATGCTAACCATTCCATTCTCTCTTTCCAGCCTTGGATGGCCGGCATCTTTGCTGCTTCTCTCACTCTGGTGGGGTTAAACTGGTTCTTCACCATCCTCCCGGCTACAGCTTTCGGTGATGGTGGGGTTTTTTTTTCCCTATAATGTCCATCTTAGCATCTCAGTGAGCTAACCTCGCATCAGCCGGCACATGGTTTTGGAACTTTTTGTTTGCCCTTTACTTTGGCCTTACTGCCTTCTTCTACACCAGGGCCATGGTTGACGACCCGGGCTTCGTGCCCAAGCTCAACGGCATCGCCGAGCAAAAAGCCGTCATCGATGAGCTGATCAGCCAGTGGAAGTACGACGAGGGGCACTTCTGCGTGACATGCATGATCCGAACACCGCTCCGAAGCAAGCACTGCCGGAGGTGCCAGCGTTGCGTGGCCAAGCATGACCAGTGAGTCTTTTGCCCGAGACAGAGCCTCTCCCGCCCGTGTACTGAACTAACCTCTTGTCAACAGCCACTGCCCGTGGGTGTACAACTGCATTGGTGTCAACAACCACCGGCACTTCATCATATACCTCGTCAATCTGACCCTCGGCGTCCTGGTCTACGACGTCCTTGTTGCTCGCTGTTCGTTCTTCCTCCCCCAAACACTCATCTTTTCTCTCCATTCCTCTTTTCTTCCCCCCATTTCTCCTGCAACCCCTTGCTGACACGTCAAACCCGAACAAAATACAGACTTTTCCGCTCTGACACCCATGGCGTCGGAAGAGTGCAACGTGCTCGCCCCCAACCTGTGCCGCGTGATCAATGCGGACGCCTACACCCTGCTCCTGGCCGTCTGGGCCTCGCTGCAGCTGACCTGGGTCTCGATGCTGTTGTTTGTGCAGTTCCTGCAGGTGTCGCGCGGCATGACAACGTACGAGAACATGTTTGGCGTCAACACGCGGCCCGCGGCCTCCCTCGCGTCCGCCTTCACGTCGACTGGCACCCCGCTCGACCCGTCGGTCGCGCCGCCGGCCGGATCCGACGTGGGCCCGCACGCGCCCGGCGGCGGGCGTCACGGACACCACCACCACGGCGGCGGCTTCCTACGCCACTGGGGCCGGCTGCTCGGCGTCGACACCTTCATCCAGACGGCCAGGGGCCGGGGCGCGGCCAGCGGGGCGGCCGGCAGGAGGCGCGGCGCGGAGCGGAATCCGTTCAACAGGGGCTGCGTGACCAACTGGAAGGACTTTTACTGGGATCAGGCCCCGCTCTTTGGCCGCAGGGAGACGGGCGCCGCGGTCCTGGGCGGCCGGCCGGTCAACTACACCGAGTTGTATGAGATCCCAATGGACATCCCCAGGGCCGGCGGGGGCAGAAGATCCGGCGGGTACGAGGCCGTCGCCGGGGAAGAGGTGTGATTTCAGCTGTATACACTCGAAGCGAAGGAAAAGAAGGTTTGGGGAGGCCCGGGGGGGGGGGGGGTTGTCCTTGGGGTTCGGCTGCTTGACTTTGATGACGTGTATCCATGCTCGGTATTATGGGATGTGCCTCGATCGATCAAGGCGAGCGTGTCCTGCATGCGCATTTGAGTTGGTCTATTTCCTGTCTGACGGTTTGGGCGGCCTCAGAGTCTCTGGGACAGGGGAAGCGTTGTTGATATGTTTACGGCAGACGGGACGGCACCGTGGTTATGGTATGTGTTCACTGGCCGGCGTTTCACCTAATATAAAACATTTCTTTGGAATGACGCCATTCGAGACGGACCCTCGCTTGGTTTCGAGGGACCGGTTCATTGTTTCTCTTTAGATTCGACGAGCCAGGACTGCTTGGTGAAGGAAGGGTTAATTAGTATTAGTATATGGCGGCCCGTTGTATGTAAATACATATCAGTGCCGTTGTGACGGAAACGAGGTTCAGGTGAGAGTACCTCATGTATGTACAAGCAGCACTCAAGATGCAATGAAACGTCACAATCGCACCATGGGAAGAGGATCTCAGCTTCGTTCACCGTTTTCTGTAATCGCAGACGGGCGGTTTCACCGCATGTTACTTGCAGTGAGAGGGTCGTAGGGTCCTGCCATTCCGTGATAGATGGCTCCTGAAAACAGAGCTATGAATGAACTAGTGGGAAGAGGGAGGTGGGTGAGGCATATGGTTATAATTATAGCATGGCTTGGGAGAGCCCCTGGGCGACAGAGACAGATGTTGGAGGTTTCTCAGTGAGAGCCTTCTCCTTGTTAGTTTGTCTGGATCATGCAAGTTCCAGAAGCAGAAACCGGTCTGCCCCCTTCGTTCTCCCTTCTCTCAGCGACGCTGCTCATCATCGGACGGGCGGTGTCCAGATGCCACAGCAGGGCCAGCGACTGCCTCGACACGTCGATCGTCACCCACACCGGCGAGCCGGCCGGGGAGGAGGTCAGCGGAGATTATTGCCGCGCGGGCCATCGACGACTGGGCCTCGGTTGAAGGTTGAAGGTCTCTCAAGTGCGCAAGTTTGTGTCAGATACTACAGGTATATAGTCATGAGCTGTGTAGGTACACGAGCATTATATCTCTTTTTTGAAGTTCCGGTGCAAAATGAAGCAAGGCGGTTCGAAAAGCAGGAATCGGAAATATCTCAGCTAAACAAGCGAAGGATACCAATTTGCCCCGTGCTGCCATACAAAGCCAACTTAATTAGTGTGCGTCCGCAAACAAAGGACCTGTTCGAACCAACAAAGAAAAAGCGGCACTCAAGGGGCCCAACCACGTCCTTCGCTCAGGGTACCCGAGGCTTGAGGTCTTGAACAGAGGTGAGTGAGTAGTGAGTACCAAGCAAGCTGTAACCGGGAAGTTACCGATTCAGGAATGGCGGTTTCATGTTGAGTTGGAATCGTCTAGGACGGCGTTTTGTGCAGCAGCACAAGTCAGGAGTCGGACACCACTCACAGGTTTTCGTCTTGAAGACCGATGCATCGCAACCATTCCTGGTCCGTCAAGCAGATACCAGGGTGATCGAGCTGACAAACGACCCGGGCGGAACTTACATTCAAGAAACAGCAAGTGCTCAAGAGTCACACGCCAATACGGCGTTGCGTCCAGTGGCACTCACATTCCTGCAGCTCCCTCCGTTAGACATTGGAGGAGTTCCCCAAGGTGGGCTGACCATCTTCGGAACCGGGGATGTATAGGTCGAATGTCGCCCACTCGTTGGTCCTTGCCTTGCCAATGCCACGTACGCCGGCCTCGCGGTGCTCAATTGTATGGCGTGTCGTTTCGAGGAAGCCTCGGTCAATACACGCATAAGCGGCCCCGCCGTCGAGGCAGATTTCCACATCTTCCGCATCGGGGTGAGCGCGGGCCTTGGTACGAAGGTGCGTGTAGCGCGGGCTGCTACCGCACTTGCCATCGAGGTCCGGTGCCTCCTTGAGCTTGAAGGCACTGGCCGGGGTATTCTCGAGAGATGAAGCGAAATTGGCCGCGTCGGCGTCGTCATCAACCGCCTCGTCGTTGGGAACTATATCGTTGTCAATTGCAGCTTGGGCCGCTTCAGGGCAACGAACAATGCTCTGCTTCGCGTCCTCGCATTGTTTGATATGCTTGAACAATGCATTGCGAGAGTCGAACAATTGACTGCAGTAGCCGCAAGTACGCCGAGCCAGGTTTCGTTGATTCGACCTGTTGCGGCGTTCGTTCTTTGGGATGGCCTGTTTAGTGTAGACCTGGACATGGCGCTTCGTGCTGGCCTTGGTCTCGAAGGTTTCGTGACACTTGTAACAGGTTTTAATAGAGGCGTCGACAACGATGTAGGCCATGTCGCCGACAGTGCTGCCACTGACAAGTAGGGACTTGGCTAAGCCAACCTTGCGCATATAGTCCGAAAGGCTTTGTTCGTCTTGAGGACCATGCAAGTATGTCTTGATGCGGTTATCCTTGTCGTTCCAGATCTGCAACATGGCGCCTTTCCAGTTTTCGCCATTTGGGCCGACAAGTGTCATGGCCTTGGCCCAACGCATTTTCTTCTGAATAAACTGGCCGAGGGTTTCACCGTTGCAATGTCCTTCAAGGTAAGCTGAGTATCCTTGAACAGACGCGTAGCCTTGGCAGGGTCGGGCCGGAACCGAATGCTCATCTCGGCAAGGATGGCTTGAAGTCCTTGCTGACGGAGTTGGGTTCGACGGTCGCGACCAAGCTCATCTTGCCACCAACATTTTAGCTGTGCCTTCGAGCACGTTTTGGATGATTCCTCGAATTTGGCGTTCAACAGTGACGGCAGTGGCCTCGTCTTCCAGGTTGGCCCGGATATTTTCTATGAAGCAATCGACGTCGGTGTAGTAACACGTCTTGCCGAATTCGGTGACCTTGCCTTCGCCATCAGGGTCCTCGTAATCAGGATTGAAAATGCCGAGGTCCTCGCGCTTGATCTTGAACGAATAGTTGGTCGTTGAGGTTAAACCAAACGTCTCATAGGAAGTTTCGCGAACGTTCCGGTCTCGAGTGTTCCGGTTACCGCGATCACCATCCCTGTTTCCTCGTCGGGGATCTCCGTTGTCGCCATCGTCATCCGATCCGCCGGGATCATTACCGCCTGGTGCTTGTCCTCCGCGCGGGCGGATGTCGTCGCTTCGCCAGGAAGGGTTGTCAAACGGTGACGTGGTGCCGCGCGAACGCGGGGGCGGGGGCGGCGGCTGACGACGAGAATTGCCTGTGCCGTAGTTGCTACGGGTCAAATTCTCACGGGACCCAATGTCGAGACCTTCGGGTGGAACATTCCAACCGGTTGCGGCCGTTGTACGGCCATTGCGAGGGCGAGAGTCCTGCTGGCCATGTGCCGTTTCGGCTCGGACGTCTTGCGGGCCAGGAACCTGCGGGTCAGGAACTTGCGAATCGGCTACGTTGTGAAGGTATTTACGAAGGCCTTCTATACTGACGGGATCTAGGGATTCTTCGCGGTTACGGAGTTTCTGTTCCAAGGCTTCGCGGGCCTCACGAGCCTCGCGAATGACACGCTGTTGCTCCTCCATGATTTGGTCGATACGACGCAGCAAGTCGGACCGAATATTGGACATAGATGCACTCGATTTATCGATGCGGTCGGTAACGAATTTGTCTAGGCCGGCAAAACGCATGTTGATTCCACGGTCGTCAAGGTCGATTTTCTTAAGTATTGCTTCATTCTGAAGCTTCTGTTGGGCGCGCATGTCGCTGAGGTCGTTATCGACCTTCTTTGTAAGGTAATTGACCGAGCTATCGAGATGTTTTTCCAGGTCTCGGACGGATTGCCTAAGCCGGTTAGCTATGTCATTGACGCAATTCGTGACCTTCTCCGACATATCGACCATTTGGTTATGCATGTCCTGGGCATGCTTGCCAAGGCTTTCTCCAAACGCAAGGACGACGTTGCTCACGTTTGTAGCGTTGGCCTCCTTCACTTGGGCAATACGTTGGTCGAACTTGCGGTCGAGCCACTGAATGGTGGGAAGGTTGCTCCCAAATTTCTCAGGGCGGGCCGCGTCGACGGAATCAGGCTCGCTTTCCGGAGCTTGCGTCGTCTCTTGATCAAATTGGGACGTGTCGGGGTCCGTTTCGGTCAGGCCCATCTTCTCTTGGATCGAGCCAAGATTGAGCTCGTCGGGGAGCAGATCTTCCTCGCCGTCGAGCAGATCGTGACCGCCTCCGAATGGTTCGGGCGCCTTTGCAGGGCTTTGACCACGCGCGCTGCGAGCTTGGCCAAGCCTGGTCAATTGCTCAGCCAACTCTTCAGACTGTTGCCGGGCTTCAGCGCTCAGGGCCACAGGCGGTAAGTGGCCTGCTAATTCGTTGGGGGAGGCTCCCGGAGGCGCGCCTTCCCTTTTTTTTCTTGCCCTTGGGATTGCTCATTCCGTCGTTACACCGGTAGCTCGATCGAACCGGTGCAGTGGATATACGAGCGAATGTGATTAGGGACTGTCCCGTTCCTCAGACTGGGTACCTGAATTCGCCAGGAGTAGCCTCTGGATCCGGGTTATGCTGGGTGACGTCGTCACCGGGGAAGGTGTTTTGACTATAAGGTGAAAGTCGGTTGACTGCGCTACCAAAGCAACGCGGTCGAGGGCGGAAATGAAGGAAATGGCTGTCGATATCTGACGAATCGACATGGCACAAAGTGTTCCTTTTGTTGAATGGTTCGACGGCCTTGCGGAACGAGGCTATCGACTACGAAATGGTTTGTCGCGTTTAATTCGGCCGGGTACCTAAATTCGCCGGTAGAACTAAATACAAACAACTAGCATAGTTCGCTTCGGAATCCGAGTACCTGAATTCGTCGGATTCGAGGCTTGTATGCCGGTTTTGTGGCTGCTTAGCCGGGCTCTTGTGGTTGCATTCGTGCCGTACGTAAGTCAGTCAAAACGCACTGAATCTTGGCCGTAAGAGGGTGCAGAAAAGCCTCTGACGGTAGGATTCGTTTCCGGAGGTCAAATTAACTACTCTAACGTAGTAGTCGCAGCTACCATATGTAACGTGTAGCGTACAGGTGGGAGCCAAATGCAGTATGCAGAACAGGAGTGATGTGTGAAGGTGGTTAATTAGTAAATGGAAGTGGGCTGCATGTAGGGATTGATCTTGCCTGCATGTGTGGCCCGAGCTCCCATGCAAGGTTAGCCCCTGTCACCTTATCTTATCAAACAGAATGTGGCGCCAAACCTTGGCGCCTTACATAATCAATTAGCTCCAAAATCCGGTCAGCCCAATGCAAGCAAAATCCCGGCATAACGCCTAGCACTTACAGTGTCACACAGTGTAACCGTAGAGTTGGTAACCAATCGAAGCAACCTTAGGACTAGCCTCCGTCTAATTGGCTAGGAGTCTAATCTATCCCCGCTAAGCGTTAAGGGAGTGTATACGAAATAGGTTGGTATGATCGCGCCCTTGGGGAGGATCAGCACTGGAACATGGGTTCCGCAACGAGAAGCTGGAGGGGCTGACTAAACTTGCTACCCTTCACAGGATGGAAAGACGAGAATCGCGAGCAAGGCTGTGCGAAGGGGACATCCTAAAACCAATACACTGCTCCGTCAGCGCAAGAAAGAGCAGAAATTTAGGAATTCCATGTGTCCGAGCATGCGGAAAGTATAGTAAGGAGTTCACCCCGATATATGTAAGATCGCAGGGAGAGCACGCCACGCGACCCATCCATCACCAACAGCTTCTGCAGCCAGTATCACTCGTAACTAATCAAGTCAAAGGGCTGGAATGGAATGGCTTCTCTACCATGCGCCTGCAGCCTACCATGGCAGATTGTGCTCATCAGCTGAGCCGTGCTTCATTGTTGCCTATACATTCACGCGTTCGTTGAAGCTGTGGGCAGGACCGGCAGGACGGATGTGTTGGTGTTGCCCAAGGATAGCTTCGGCTGGCTACCTCAGGAGAATACGCATGCTAAGGGCAATCCGATGATATTGGTCGAGCATTTGTTTATCGCTAGTTGGAGGGCAAGGGCATCCTGGTTGACGTGGTGTAAGTACGGTGTTTACTGTAATTACACTAGGCTTGTGATCAGTCCCCGTAGGTACTACGTACGTACACTCTGTCACACCTTGTGCTGTTCCATCTTCTGTAATCCACGTCTAGAACGATTATTCGGTTCCGAACAAATTCCTTACTAGTACTCAAATTAGCGCCAGATAATTATGTTTGATTCCATTGAATTGAGCTACCTATTTACCGTAGGTATATTGCTACTGTTTGAGTTGTAAAGACCCGAGGTTCACCAGGTGCCACCTTCCGTTTCCAGCTCCGTACGCCATCCCTAGATCTAATGCCAAACAAGTCATTTCCCACATACAGGTGAGTCCCTGCTTTAGCTCCGATTTACGATCCAACTCATATGACCCCACCAGGCAACGACGACCTCACCATACTGACCGTCCAAATACCCTACCTAAGCTCACCCTCTTCGCCTCAATCGGTGCGATCGTTCCCCAGGAACGGATCCGCACACCCGCTGAAAAGTGCACAGCGTTGGTCAGCGACACTCAACGCGACGATTTCCGTGGAATGGAATGGAATAGATTGTAGGTACGGAATACATACCTTCCGTCTTTCCGCGAAGTCTTGGTAAAAGCCATTCCACAGATCCCTCTCGGCGCAGGACTCAACGCCGTTCCTCATATGACACTTTGGCTCGCGATCCAACCTCGCCTTTTCTGGTATGTCGAGCCACGGCTTTGGCAGGGGCCAGTCGGACCAGTGCAAGTACTTGGCCTCATTGAAAGCGGCGACTGCGTCCCACTCCTCGCGGTCGTTGCCGAGGAAGGCGGCATGCTGATCGGGCTCCCGGACATACTCCGCCACCAGCAGCTGGTAGATCCGGTGGGGGAGCACCATCGCGCTGTCGGCGTACAGGTAGTTGATGATCTCCATGTCGTAGTCACTGGGCGCCGCATGCGAGACTCGCTCCATCACGCGCGCGAACTCGGCCGCGCTCGGCTGCAGCAGCATGAGCGACGACGTCAGGATCTTGGTCTCCGGGTACAGCCAGTACGCGCGCGGCATCGCCATCGGGCAGGGCGGTAGCAGGAAGAGCTCGTCCATGTTCTGCAGGACCACCGAGTCCGAGTCGAGCGAGAGCACCCGGTCGTACTGCGTCTGGTTGAAGGCAAGAAGCTTGGTGAAAGACTCGGCCCATGTTTCTGATGGACACGCACGGGTTCGGTCAGCAAAGGCGGAAGCACCACGGCCTTTATTCATTCTGCGGAGAGAACATACTGTCACCAACGTCCCGGTGTTGCACCTCGATAGGCACCAGCTGCGCGCCATACTCATCACGGGCCTTCATCACCAAGCGGGCGTTATCGCTGACGACACCGTCCCACGCCGCATTCGGGTCATACATGTACGACGGGTACATCAGCACACGGTCCGCTCGGCTTCCGACGTGCTGCAAGCGTTCGAAGAGCATGACCGAGTTACGTAGATAATGGCTGTCGGTGACGTATTGCGTATAAGCGAACCGCGACCAGTCGACCTTGCTCGCATCTACGATCGAATCCACCGCCGGCGCCGGCGCCGTCGTCTGTTCGTTCGAGGAGGCTCCCCCCTTGGCCCAGCCGGAGGGGATGCGAGCGAGCGCATCGTAACGGTGGCCAGAGACAACCAGAATCAACAAGATCACCGCAATCGGCAGACATATGCGCAGTCGTCGCGAAGACAGGATGTCAGCGACGGTGGGGCAGTTCCTCGCGGCAGTCTTGCGTGGGCCAGACCGGTTATCATCTGTGACAGGTGGAACATTCCCATTGACAGGAGAGTAGGAGGAGAACCGCTGCCAGGAGGAGCTGAAGTACCTGGCAAGCATCTTGAGCGGCCGTCGGAACCGAAGCGTGGTTTGCTTTTCGACATCAGAGAACACAATAAGTACGATGAGGAGAGAACTCCAGGTTTGTCGGCGGGCTCAACCGTCAGCTTTTGGCAGGGCACTTGCGAAGACGCTGCGCCTTAGACAGGGGGTTGATGGGGCCCTCCAGTCAGCCGCAAGACGATCACACGCTAAAGCAGCCGGGGGCGGCAAGGATGGAGCTCTAACGGCTTGATTCGTTAGCGCCCGAGTTTGGCGCCGGCAAGACTTCCGCGTTTGCGTTTGGGGTATCAGCGGACGCGGGCACAATACCGCCCGACAATTCGGTTACAGGTTGCTGGAAGTCAGCAGCCCATAAGCGTCGAGAAATTCCGGCGCCAAGGCTCACAACACAACCAACAGCATAACCTGGAACAAAGAAGTTGAGGAGACACTGTGTGTTCAACGGCCTCCCAGGCCTGCGAGATGAGGTCGGTGAGCCCAAAGTGCCCATTACGCGCGCTGCTGTGGGCATGCCTGGTAGAATCCTCGGTCTTGATACGCTGTGCCACGAAAGACCCTTTGTCTATGGATGGAGCAAGCCTGCAAGTTAAAGACGCGTATGAGGGTTTGTTGTGTGGTTCTTGTGGCAGGGCTGAAAGCAGTAAATGATTCAAATGGCCAATGTCGAAATTCACGGAACTGCACGGGCTTTCCCTTCCTTTGAGTTTGCCCAACCCTCGCTAATGCGCTCGCTCACTTCCCGTCCCGACGTTCTTTTCTTCACATATACCATTTTCCCTGTGCTCACTGCCACTAGATTTCTCAGCAGGACGACTTGAGACCGAAGAGGCAGGCAGGAGATCATGACCCCCCCTTCCAGCCTCCTGGCACCCTTTACCATCGGCCTCGTGCCCTATGCGTTGGGTGCCGTGGAACCGAGACAGGCAGTCTGGTCCAGCGAGACATTTGGGCCGGACGGGCCCTGGAATGCCGTCGAGGTCTCTCTCGGTACGCAGTCCAAAATGGCCCTCTTTCCTGGCCGCATGTGGAACACGTTCGTCACCACGACCGATTACTGCACCGTCAACAGCTCTGTTGCCCATTGCGCATCGGGAGCCTACAACAAGGATGAGGCGGTTGAGAAATCCAGGGCCCGCCCGGCCCAGGGTATCGCCTTCAAGCCGCCGACCCAGGGATTGTACGCCGGTCTTGAGGCAGGTGGGGACTCTAGCATGTATCTGGAGTCGATCAACATGCTTTTCACGGACGGTATCATCCAGAACCACTCGCTGTCCTTGATTGACTCGGCACAACAGATGTTCGTCTATCCGGGCGGGACGTGGTACCCCATCTTTACGGGCTGTCTCAGCGTCGGAGCACCCGAGCGGTTCCAGGTCTTCACCGGAGACGGCGCTAGCAGGCCAACCCTCAACGCAAGCATGATTCCCTGGGCCCTCAAGGACCAAAACATGACGACGTCTAGCTCGTTCGGCCTGCACTACGGCTCGGCCGCATCAGCCGCGAAAATGACAGGATCCCTCCTCTACGGCGGCTACGACCGCAACCGCGTCGTGGGCAAAACGCTCTCCATCGACGGCGACTTGTTTAAGCCCGTCACGTTGCAGGACATCAGCATTCTCGTGATCCAAGGCAGCTCCCCCTTTAACAGCGCGACCGCCATATCGGGTCTCCTCGCCCAAGGCAATTCCTCCATCAGCTCGGCCGGTCTCCCCGTCATCCTCGACCCCTGCAGCCCCTACCTAACCCTGCCAAAATCCACGTGCGACAGCATCGCCGCGCACCTGCCCGTCTCCTACAACGCCTCGCTCGGCCTCTACCTCTGGAACACCTCGTCCCCGCGCTACGCTCCGGTCGTCACCTCCGCCTCGACCCTGTCCTTCACCCTCATGGGCGCGAGCAACACCGAGTCGCTCACTATCCATGTGCCCTTTCGCCACTTGAGCCTAAACCTTACAGCTCCATTCACCGCCACTCTCGAACCTGTACCATACCTTCCCTGCTTCACGGGCGGCATCGGTGCCTACGCGCTGGGGCGTGCCTTCTTCCAAGACGCCTTCGTCGGCGCCAACTGGGAGAAGCGCAGAGTCTGGCTCGACCAGGCGCCCGGGCCCAACATACCCGCGGATGTGGACGCAGTGAGCATACAGCCCGACCAGGATGCGGTTGTGGCCGGGGGCAACGACTGGGAGAGGTCGTGGGACGGCTTCTGGAAAGCGCTGAGTGCCGAGGAGGCGGACGGGACGGAGCCGGTTGATACTACTAGCATCGGTACCGGGACAGGGACAGGCACCGATGGTAGTGGTGGTGACGGTACTGCGCCCGGAACCGACGAGAGAGGTTCTCAAGGCCTTTCGACCGCTGCGGTGGCGGGAATTGCGGTTGGCGCGGCTGTCGGGGGCATGGCTGTCGTTGCGGCCGGCGTGCTGTTCTGGTGCCGGAGAAGGAAGGCGAGGGAGACGAGGCAGTCGCTTGCTCCTCCTCCCACAGAGCCCGTGGCTGCGCTCTCCCCGGCTCACGGTGACAATTATGATGGTGCGAAGTGGGAGCCTTGGGTTGGAGGCTTGTATGAAGCGCCGGACTCGCGAAACAGGGTCCACGAGATGCCTGGCGATCAACCGATAGGCGCGGTTGGTTCGGGGCTGGCGCAGTAATTCTTTTTCAGATACCCATCTTATTTACGTTGTTTTCCCTACATGTAATTGGCGTTACTGACGCTATCTACCTGTTTCGTAATATAGGATCATTAGCAGCAGATAAAATTGCTGGCGTCGCTTCGTTCGCCAGTCGCGACGGCCCTTGCAATTTGCCAAGACGTATAGAGTTAGGGTCGCAAACACGTTTGGTTGGCTAGGAACGAGATCTGCGACGCGTTGGCGGAACTTATAGTCACAAGGCGAATGTTAGAAACCCACGATGTTAATGAGAAACGGAACTGAGAAACGGAATGGTAAAACTAAGCGGGTACGCGTTCTTAACCGTTTGATCCGTCTTAAACACATGACCAAGGCTTGCTAAGTCAGCAATCTCGACCTAAAAAGAAAGTGAACTATCGGGTCCAGATACGCGTTTTCGCCCTCCCTACAAAAGCGACAGCTTCTGGTCTTTGTTGCTGTTCAAAGGGTGCGGTTTCTTGTCCCTATAGCTACTAGTTTTGGACCCTTTTGAGCAGACAGACAACTTTTATGGGCAAAACGGCGCGCGACAGGTTCGGGTTCCCTCAATTCAGCACTCGACTTTGATAACTGCATCTAGGGGATAACTTCGCGTTTCCCATCCTCATAGACCTTAATGGTTGGAGTCTGTCAAACATAAGTCAGCAGCAACTCTAATAATACCAGTCGATCGGAGGATTTGAAGACTTAATTACAATATCCATGCCGTGCGTATCAAAGAAACGGCAGTCGATATCATAGCGGCACGACCCCGGGTTCGGGCAATGGTGGCCGTAAATGCAGGAGACGTCACGGCACCGCAGACCAGAGTTACAGCGCGTCTTGCGCACTCTATGCCGGAGTGCGAGCGTTCCGGCGGCGTTCAGGCGCTCTCCGTGGTAGTGGCGGCAATTGGGAAGATCGCAATGGCCGGTTAAGTGATAGCGATTGCGAAGGTTGATACCGCCGTTTATCTGCTTTCGGTTCTCGAGCGCCTGAATCACTTGGGGGTCTGGGCGGGCTAAGGGGACATCCACGCGCTCGTCGTTCTTGTTGAGCTGGTAGTACGGACGCGGGGAGGCTGGTCTCCTTTGACTCGCGATGTTGATCACCGGAGCCGCTGCGGTTTGCCCCACGGTAGCATAGCTGGTCTGCCGGGCCCCCGGCCTGCTCTCCGCAGCCTGCGGCAAAGATTCTGCTGGTCTAGGGGACCCGGGTGGCGAGGGACTAGCTCTAGGCGGGTTGTTCGTCCCGTTGCCGGAAGGGTTGCAGGTTGTCGGTATCGGATCACACAGCGGAGTAGCCGAAGCTTCAACAGGTGCCGGACGCTTGGACGGCAAGGGGTCCGTTCGAAAGACCGAGGGGCAGCTAATCCAACTGAAGGAAAGCTTTCTGAAATCGGCAGCAGGGGGGGTGGTCTTCAGGAGGCAGATCTTTTCGTTGCCGCGGAAGGATTCGAGGAAGGTAGCGTAGCCGTTATCGTGGCAGCCGGCCAAAATAAGACGTTTACACTGTATGTTTCTCTCCATAACTTCAAAGAGTTTGCGCACTTTATGGTCGGCCTGCTCCTTGCCGTGACCCACGTCGGTGAAGGTGAAGAGGGGCTGGGCGCGGCAGAAACCGCGAGCAAACTTGGTCAAGGCTGCATAGTCGTTAACAGGGAGAAGAACACCTGAATCATGGAGGGCGCGGGACAGGTCCTTCATATTAAGGACGACGTGTACGAAAATGCTGTCAATGTTCGAGCAGGACGAGCTATCATGAAAGTAGGCCTTTAGTTGTTTATGCAGCTCATGAGCGGCTTGTCCGCCGCCCTCTTCCCCCAGGGCGATCAGGTCTTCGCGGAATACGGCTCCGTCGCCGTCGATAACGACAAAGGCAAAGGGCGCGGAATCCTGTGGCTCGGGTTATCAGTCCGTGTCGAAGACGGCGGGAGGAAAGATGAGGTCCGGCCGTGCCACGGCATGTCATCGGCCCCGCTCTCCGAAGGCGACGGGCGTAATAAAAGAAACTTACGATATCAGCTCTAAGTCTATTCAGCTCCTGGTCTGCCTTGCGATGTTGCTCTCCCAAGACCTTGGTGAGATGTTTTTGATATTCGCACTCGGCACATTTCTTGTCGTACTCCTTAAGCAACTCCATGTACTTCTTCTCCAACTCTTCCTCGAGGTTCTTCCGTTCGTCGGCATGGTTTAACCATGCCTTCAAGGGGTGGAGATAAGACCGAACGGCTTCTGATAACTCCTCGTCGCGGTTCATGGTGGCGTTTGGGAGGCCTTTTCTTTCCTCGTTCTCTTTTCTTTTAATCGTGAACGACGAGGAATATTGGTAAATACGTGGTAGCGTGCTGGCAAGATACGAGGAGCGAGGGATGGTGGTGTCCGAAATCCTTCCGAAAAAAAAAGGTATTGTCAAAACTTATGAGACGAAAAATGTTGGCAAGAGTTCAATCGAGAAAAGAGAAACTGGAAATCAACGACGCGCACGTTGCTGCCTTTCTGAACGAGGGAAGGAGCATTGTACGAAACGCTGCCGCAGGAGCTTCTGCGAGCCGCTCAAGTCTATGACTGGGCACATCTCTGAGAAGGGTGAGAGTTGCCTTCTACACGTGCACGTGGCTTTTACACGTGGACGTGGCTTCTACACGTGGAGGAAGGCTACTCGACCGACGTGCAAGGCGTGGCCGCATCAAATGTCAGACGGGCGTTGCCAGCCTGCCGTGGCGCTAGAACAGCGACGCCGAGTCGATCTCACGTACGGATTAGGCAGCAGGTGCTAGGTGAAACAAGGAGCATGTGGGGATGAATTGGTCATTCCCGGAACGCACCAATCTCTTCCTTGCTCAGCCCCCACCATCAAGGCCCCACCATCAACTTGTACGGATTACTATATGCCAAGACCTTGGCATCCTGGATGGGGTTGGACTTTTCTGGCCAACCTCCGTATACTTGTACGGATTAATTAGGTAGGTACGCTAGCCGGGCAATTCAGCAGATTCAAGGCCCGAGCTCCTCTTTCTCGAGCATTTGCAGCCAATAGCCAGAGACCAGAGACCTTCGTTGTCCTTGTATTATTTTCCTAGAGATTTTCAACCAGTTTACATCCCGACGTACATTTCTCGGAGAAGGACGGAACACAGTAATTAAGATAAGGTAGGTACCTTCCCATACACAGCTTTGGTTAGAATGCTCAGTCTGTATACGAGCAGTTTAATACACGTACCTAATGATAATTAACTAAGGTTTTAAAAGTACCAGATTCAGGAAGAGCAAATCAGCTAAACCGCTTTGTGACGAACCCAACTCAGACTTCTTCTAAAAGGGTTCAGACGAAGGTAAGTGTCACGGGACAAGTATACAGGTCGTCTAAGGGATTTGGTAAAGCCAAAGGATTCACAACAACAGAGTTATCTCTCATAGTAGTATAATGCTATTAGGAGTACTATGATTATAAGGGAGTTGCTATCACTAGTGAACTCTAGAGTCTACCAGAACAAGTGACTAGCTATCTAATATACTTGTCTAGTTCCCTTATTCCTAAGTGTTCCCCCTTAGATTCCGATCGTGTGATTGCTACTACGATCCTTCGATCATTGTTCGGGTGCTTGCCTTGATCGAAGTGCGATCACTGCGATCACTTTCTGATTAGTCCTTAGGTCTTATAGTTCCTGATTGGTTCTGTATACCTTGTTAGGTTGCCTTATATAGCTATATTGTGATATAATGCCCTTCCCCTAGGTCTTTTGTCCTCGAAAGACTTAGGTCTGTTTTAAATAGCGCTAATACCCCCCCCTTGCTTATATATAGTTATATTCCTTAGTCCCCCCTCTTCTCTTCTTTTGTAATGTTATTAAGATAGCTAATTATATAAGAAAGAAGTCGAAGTCTAAGCCTATTACGTCGACTCTTTATACTAACCATCTCCTAGCTATGATTCTTTCCTTGGATAATCTTTTAACGATATATCCTTGTACGTTATACGAGTCTAAAGGCCTTAGTTTATATAAGGTTTCAAAAAGCGATTCTTCTCGATATATAGAGTACGTTTATAATAAGCGTTTGAATTATAACGTTCTTAGCGTTTCTCCTACTTAGCTTTAGTCTATTATAGCTTAATATTAAAAACTTGAAGATAAGCTTATAACTACTAAGGAGTAGGTCCTTTGTCTTTGGAAATAGAAACGAATATGGTTTAAGAAGATGATAAGAGCTATTACTTAGGGTATCGATAGTATAGAGGAGTTAGAGCGAGTAGAACGTAAGGAGGCTAAAACGGCGGTAGTAGCAAAGGCTTCTAGGGTTACTATGTCTTCTTTGACCCTATCTTGCTTATCTACTGATTTTAGATAGCTTTAGGATTCTATATATCTTAAAGTTCCTTTAGATCCGTCCTTGCTAACTGATTTTAGGTTGGTTTTAGGTCTATCGCTTTCGGTTAGTTAGGGTTCCTCTAGTAGAACTGCTAAAGTTTCTTAAGGTAATTTAGGTTCTTAACTAGTTCCTATAAGTTATCTTCTAGTCTAAAATTAAGCCATTTGACTAGATACTATAGTTCCCTATTAATGATATATAAATTTAGAATTTCTTCGATGTCCTATTCTTCCTCTTCGTCTTCTGCTTCGATGTTTATAGTGATTTTGGCGTTCTTTAGTGCTAGTTTGAGAAGTAAAATATAAAAAACGTCTGTCTGTAGTTGTATAGACGATGGTAATGATAGTTGGTAGTTAGATGTCGAAATTCGTTCTTTGATAACAAAGGGTCTAACTTTCTTAAAGTCTAGCTTTATACTTGGTTACTTGGTTTATAGATTTCGTATAATTAGATAGACTTTGTCTTCCCTTTCTAGGTAAGGTCCTTTAAGCTTATATTTATCGTAGTGGTTCTTTATTCTAGTTCTAACAAACTCGAGTTCCTTTTTGAGTTTTTCGTATAGTGTATATATCTATTTTGCTTTGATTACTGCTCTTGGTACTATAACCTCTAGTCCTTACCTAAGGTCTGCTTCGTATCTATAGTTTATAAAGAATAGTATAACTTTGGTCGTTTCTATCGGTGTTATATTATAAGCGAGTTATACTATTAGTAATAGTATAACCTAGTTGTCTTGTTAGTAGTTAACGTAGGAACGGAGGTACTACTTAATAACTTGGTTTAGTTACTCCGTTTGTCTGTTAGTCTATAGGTAATATGCTATTAATAGCTTACTATTAACGCCTAATTATTATATTAACGCTTACTAGAACTTTAATACGAACTTAATATCTCTATTAGTAATCTATTCTTATAGCCAAGCGTATACTAATGTAACTTGCCGATAGATCACATCTGCTAGCTATTTAGCTATCTAGGACTCCTTATAAGGAAAGAAGTATACCTATTTAGTCAGGCGATCTACTATAGTAAGAATACTATCGTAGATTACTCCTATAGCTATATCCTTAGATTCTAGTAGTTTTATAATAAAGTCTATCGTAACTAAACTCTATAGTTTATTAGCTATTAGCAGTAGCTAAAGTAGCCTATATAGCTTATATCGTACCGTCTTACTTCGATTATAGATGTCGTAGCTCTATACGACTTCCTTAACTCGTGCCGTTAACTATAGAAAGTTATAATGTTTCTTGACTTGTATAATAGTCTTCGTAACTCCTTTGTGTCCTCCGAGTTTCGACTCGTAGAGTTCTCGAATTATTCGTAGTTATTAGTCTTTATTATAGATATACGCTTTGCCTTGGTACCAGAGTTTCCTATCTTTTTCTTCTACTCTGTTAGGTACTACTGGTCCGGGTACTACTTAATACTATACTTTATCGATCCTTTCTTCTCGAAAGATTACGTAGCATTCTAGGAACGAGTCGAGTAGATTATCTTCTACGGGTGTTTGCGTTTCGTAATGTAGCGTTCCGTCTTTTCGTTCCTTGAATAATGGTAGCGTTGTTTCTGTTCGTCCTTCTATGTAGTCCGTTCGTCGGCTTAAGGCGTCCGCTTGTACGTTCTCTTTGCCTTTCTTATAGTAGATCTTAAAGTTGAATTCTACAAGGAATTTTACCTACTATATTTATCGTCTGTTAAGCTCCTTTGTTGTCGTAAAGTACCGTAAATTCTTGTAATCTGTGTATACTTATACTGGTTCGATCGTATTACTAAGGTATAGTTACTATTCCTTAAAAGCTTTAATAATTATAAGTAGTTCCTTGTTATAGATTAGGTAATTGAGATGTAGTCTATCGAGCTTCCTTGAAAAGAAGGCTATAGGATGTAACTTCCCTTGTTCGTCTCGTTATCCTAATTATCCTCCGATGGCGTAGTCTAAAGCGTCCGTTTCTACCTCGAATAGCTTCTTAGGGTCTAGTAATACTAGTACTAGATCCTTAGTGATAGCATCGCGAATCTATATAAATGCTTGCTTATATTGCTCTTCCTATTAGAACTTAGCGTTCTTCTTAGTAAGTTCGTATAATAGTTATACGATTACTCTAAAGTTCCTAATAAACATCTAGTAGAAGTTTGCAAATCCGATGAAACTTTGTACTTCTATAACTAACGTTAGTCGTAGCTAATTCTTGATAGCTTTAACCTTTAAGGGTTCTATCCGAATTTGTCCTAGGGATATCTTATATCCTAAAAATACTGTTTCCCTAATGTGGAATTTACTCTTTTCCTTATTAACTAATAGCTTATATATATATAATATGTCTAGCATTACTTTTACATACTTCCGGTGTTTATCTATCGTCTTAGAGAAGATAAGTATATCGTCAAGATAATATACTGCAAATTTGTCGAGAAAGGGTTGGATAGCTTGATTAATCAGGGCTTAGAACGTTACTAGCGCGTTTATAAGTCCAAATGGCATAACGAGGTACTTATAGTAGCTATAGGGTATCCTAAAGGCCGTTTTCTACTTGTCGCCCTCTTTGATCTATATATAGTTATAGGCCGATGGCAAGTCAAGACGTATAAAATATTAGGCTCCTACTAACTAATCTCGGAGCTATAAGATTAGTAGTAATAGGTATCGGTTTTTCACGGTCTATTTGTTAAGTTGCCGATAATCGACGTATAATCGTAGCTTTCCGTCTTTTTTAGGCATAAATAGGATTAGGTAGCCTGCTAGCGATATCGACAGGCGGATATATCCTCTCCAAAGGTTCTCCTCTAAATATCGCTAGAGTTCTTTATTCTATATCTAGCTTATATAGTAGATCTTAAAGAACTTTAGTCATGCTCCTTCCTTAAGCTTAATCTTATAGTCCTATAGGCTATATTCTAGTAATCCTTCTAGATACTTCGGTTCGAATGCTAGGTATCCCTTATACTCCTTTGGTACTTCCCTAGTCTTGTCTCGTTTCTCGGTTTTCTGATAGTATACAAACTTAGTTCCGTTTATAGCGATGCTGGCGATTGCTCCTGTCTTAACCTACTGCTCCGATTACAATGCTCTGCATTCGTCAACGGAGAGAATAGCTATTAGTGGTTTAGCTCGTTCCTCCTATTATAACGTTAATGTCGTTATGTCGCTTCTTCTAGAGTCTGTAGTGGTCTGTCTGCTATTGCCTGTCTCTTACGGTAGATCTGTAGGATATGCCTTCCCTTGAGCATCGTCCGCTTATGATCCTTGCGTACTTCCTATTACGCTGGTCGAATATGACTCTATTTGGGGTTATAGGTAGCTACCATTCTTCTAGCTAATATCTAGGTTATAGTCTTCGTGCTATAGTAGTCCTAGTATTATATCTTTGTCGTCGCTTATATCTATAATACTAAATACGACTACTATAGTCTTCCCTACTATAGTAATATCGATTGGTTTGGTCTCCTTATATACCTATTATATTAGGAATAGCCCTTTAACTATACTATACTTCTGTTTCATTCTCTAGGGTATCCGTAGCTAATTTACAAGTATTGGCGAAATTAGGTTTATCTTTACTCTACTATCTACTAGTACGAGCATTTTATGTTACTTCTATTATACCGTTATCTATAGTTACTTGTCTTGCCGTCGTTATCTAAAGATTACGGCGATTTCCTATATTTCTGTCGGGAGGTCTCGATATAGTGGTTTCTTATGCTAGTTCCTCCTATACTACGTTACCACTTGCTACTACGTAGGCGTTAATGGTTTTCGGGCCCCTCGAAGGGCCTTAACCCGTTTCCTAGGTTAATGTTAACCTCTCCGATTATTTGGCTAATGGCGGCTTTGTTAATCGTGCTCATTTCCGCGAGCCATTAAGTACTTGTAGCTTCCTACTATTAGGTTCGTTCTACTTTCCGTCGTACGCGCTATAGCTTCGTCTAAAGCTCCCGAATTCGCGATTTCTTTTCGTCCTCGTAATAAAGATAATCGTTGTTCTAGTATAAGTCCTATATGTCTCGTCCTATTCTATAGTGCCTAGGCTAGGCTTGTCTTAGAACTACTATAATACCTTTTAAACTTTAGGTTTCGATCTTCTAGAGTAATTCGGCCACTCTGTTTCCCGTGTCGTAGACCTATTCTATAAGGCGTAAACTTCTGTCCCCGTTTTCCTATCGGGTTGGCTAGTGATTGTTTTCGAATTTGTCGCGGAAGTGGTATTGGCATTTGTATATTATATACTAGAACTAGGGCACTTATATGTATACCTTATATCGAGGGTATAATTGTATAGTATCGCCTAGAAGATATTGGAATTCTTTTCTAAATCCTTCCTACTATATATAGATTGTAGGTACCTTAATGCTAAGGTAGGAATGTTTCTTTTAGTAGCTTTCCTATGTTTATTTGTCTCTTCTACGGTTTATATATATAAACTAGTACTCCGGGTTCCGTATATTATAGCTAAGTTACTAATCATTAAAGTGCTTAGTATAACTATCGGGTCTATTATACGTTATAGGCTGTTCCCCTTTAATAGTTTCTATGATACGTTAGAGTTCCCTTATTTCGTCCCTTATCTCGTCGCTCTACTAGGCGAGTCGAATCAGGCATCTATCTTGTTCGCGTAACTCTATATTAAGCCGGAAAACTTTATTATAGTACTATTCGATCCGTTCCTAAAGGAATAAGATATTTGGTCTAGGTTGGTCGACTCCTTAGGTATTGGTTGTCTACGATCCATTCTATCTCTACGTGACTGTAAAACCCTACTACCTTAAGGCTAGGAGAATCGAAATTGGTGGCGTATATTCTCTTGCTATATCCTATTCGGCGATACCTGTTTCTGGGTCTATAGTGACTAGTTTGGAGTATAACGTCTATTTGTCTTTGCCGTTATTGTCGTGTTCGAGACTATCCTTATCTTCGTAGCTTATAGCTGTTACTTTGACAATATCCTTGGTTTTGTCAATGACTATAGTTTCCTTTCCTAGGACTAGTTTCTAATCTTTCTTTAGGCTTTGATATTCCTACTTATAGTGTCCTTTCTTTCTATAGTTATAGTAGGTAGCGTTAGACTTATCTTTGGCCGTCTTCTTCTTGTCCTACTTTTATATTACGTCTATATCTATAGCTTTAGGATATGTCCCGTATAAGGTACTAATGTACGCTTGCTTTTTCTTGTTATTAGCCTTAACCGTGATTCTATTTATTTGACCTCGTTTCTACTATTCCCGTATATAGAGCTGATCGTCGATTCTAATAGCCTATACAATATATTCGTCTAGGGTTTTAGGCCGGTCGTACTTATATGGCTTATCTTTAACCTTTTCCTTTAGGCCGTTATAAAATAGTTATATTAACGCCTTGTCGTTAAGCTAAGACTTAAGTATATCTTATCTAAACTATATAGTATAAGAGGCTACTGACTTGGTCTATCAGAGATTAGCGAGTCTTTCTTACGTATGAATCTTCTTGTCTTTGTTACTAAAAACCTTCTAAAGCTCTTCTTTAAAACGATCGTAGGATTGAAAGACTGCCTACGTAAACGCGTCTCGGTCGTCCTCGTCTTCCTTAGTAAGATAGTCATTCTACATAGGTTCGAACTATCTAAGTGCCTTGCCCTCTAGTCTTGTAGCCACGTAGAGGACTTTGGCTTTGTCGTCTGGAAACTTATCGTCATTAAGCCGGAAGTAGGATCGGAGGTTTGTCAAAAACCCTATAAGATCCTCCTTGGTTCCTCTATACTTGCTAGGTAGTTCGATCTTGATATAGCTTGCTTTGGCAGTCTCGAGCGCCTTGATTTTGGTATAGGCCTTATTAACTAGTTTCTATAAGTACTTTTCGCCGTTCTCGAGTTCCTTAATTTGAGCTTAAGTAGCCTTATCTCTCTAGTCTAACTCCTAGATTCGCTACTAGAGCTAACCAAGCTAGGCGAGCAGTTATTCGGCTATAACGTTAGTAGCTATATCGATATCGAGGTCGAAGTTACCTCTGTTCTAAACTATAATAGAACAAAGGGAGTGATAGCAATATATAACGAACCTAACTTAGACTTCTTCTAAAAGGGTTTAGACAAAGGTAAGTATCGCGGGACAAGTATATAGGTTGTCTAAGGGATTTAGTAAAGCCAAAGGGTTTATAATAACAGAGTTATCTCTTATAATAGTATGATACTATTAGGAGTACTATGATTATAAGGGAGTTACTATTACTAGTAAACTCTAGAGTCTACTAGAACGAGTGACTAGCTATCTAATATACTTGTCTAGTTCCCTTATTCCTAAGTGTTCCCCTTTAGATTCCGATTGTATGATTGCTACTACGATCCTTCGATCATTGTTTGGGTGCTTGCCTTGATCGAAGTACGATCACTGCGATCACTTTCTGATTGGTCCTTAGGTCTTGTGGTTCCTAATTGGTTCTATATACCTTGTCGGGTCGCCTTATATAGCTATATCGTGACACGCTTCTGTTACTATATCTGATGTAGTACGTGTCTATAGATACGTCTATTATATAAGGTTAGATTAGTAAGCCTTGTAGATACCTATAAACGGTAGGTTCTTTGTACCTATCTTCTTCTTATATAGAACTATAGGGCTAGTAAATATTAATAGAGGATATTGATCTTTTGAACTATTTTGACTACTATAACTAGACCTCTATTAAATGGTAGCGAGCACTATGACTAACCATCTAGCAACCATTAACACTAGATTTGTATCGCTCTAACAATCAGTTTAATACTAATATCGCAATAGTTAAGCTTAGTTTTGGCGACTTAGTAACTAAACTAAGCAATTCTATTATAACCACTATAAAATCTCCCTATTCCTAGCGACTAAGTAACTAGGGTAGTTATCCCTATCTATCCCTCTGTTCCTAGTGACTTGGTAACTAGGATATTCTTCTTCCTTTTAACCCCTTAAATCTATCTTTGTTTGCCCCTAATAAATAGGCTAGGTAAACCTTATATCAATACCCGGATCTTTTCTTATAGACGATCCTCCTAGTTATCTATATCCTCTAAACTCCCCTACTAAATAACTATCATATAAGGAACTCTCTAACTATATAATAAGTATACTCTAAAGATGCTATAGAATGCCTCTTCTAATAAGTTTATAGGTATTAGAGCCTAAACCTAGCAGTTAACTACCTTAAGAAAAGGAAGCTCCTATATAAGAGATAGAATCGGTAATAGAATTTGCTAATGAATACGAGATAGAACAAGTTAAACCTGACAAGTTTGGCACTAATAAAGAGATACTTACTTAGCTAAATAATAAGATAGATTTTTAATTTACCTAGCTAGAGGCCTAAACTGACTATATTACTAAAACTACTAAAGGATTTCTTAGCAAATTTATAAAGATATTTGATAAAAATATAGAAAAGGGTCTTATTAGGATAGATTATAGAATTATAACCTATATAGTGGAAGTTAAAGATCGCCTTGCCCTCTACCTAGAAAAGGAAGTTTTAGTAACGATAGTACTACTAGCTAAATATATCGAGGAACTAGAAATATATATAATGTAATATAGGGATATTCTTAGTAAAGTAGTAACCTAGATAAAGGAGATAGTTAATATAATATATAGTTATAAAGAAGAAGAGGATATATAACTACTTAGTCATTAATGATCTTCTCTTAACCTAGCTAGACTTGACACTATTATAGAAGAAGTATAGGAAGTTAGTAACCTTACTAAAAATATATACTATAGTAGTAGAGCTTTTCCTATACCCCCTAAAGGCGCTAACATTAGCTATAGGTTTAATCTTAGCTAGCTAGAATATATGCTATAGTTATCATATAAAACTCTACGCTTTGCTATCGGTGGTAGCGGTAATCCTAATTCCTCTAATGACTATGACGATCCTCCTAACCGCCGCTATACCCCTAACGATTAGCGCTGTCAGGACATTCCGCCCTATAGTAATAACAGCAAGAATGGTAACAATGGTAATAGACGTCAAGTGTACAAATCAACGTACGATACTACTATAAGTATATAGAGCCGCTTAGACTTTAAGATCAAGAGGAATAATATTAGCTAGTTTGATCCTTCTTTTCCTGACCTATATTCCCTAGGTATTATTAACGACGGAAAGAACTTAGTATTTACTGACATCTACTACTTTACTAACTATATTAAAATCTTCCTAGAAAGCGACCCCTATAGAAGCGTTAAGATATAGATTCTATCCTACTTTTAAACTCTTCTTAGTGGCTAATAGAGGTCTAGTTATAGTAGTCAAAATAGTTCAAAAGATCGATGTCTCCTATCAACGTTTGCTAGCCCTATAGCTCTATATAAGAAGAAGATAGGCACAAAGAACCTACCGTTTGCAGGCATCCACAGGGCTTACTAATCTAACCTTATATGATAGACGTATCCACGGATACGTACTACATCAAGTCCCCCGCCTAGAAAAGAAAACGCAATGCCTATACTACAGGCTCTAAATAGCTCCTAATTTGAGCTCTCTTTCTACGTAAATATCCTAGTTACAAATAGTAGTATTATACTACCACTATGGTATCTTATATATCATTCTAGTCTGTACTCGTTCTATATAGGCGTTTTCCAGCCGCGCCCGCCTCCAGGCAAGTCCTTAACGCGGCTTTTCTAG
Source organism: Thermothelomyces heterothallicus (assembly GCF_042370625.1). Lineage (NCBI taxonomy): Eukaryota > Fungi > Ascomycota > Sordariomycetes > Sordariales > Chaetomiaceae > Thermothelomyces > Thermothelomyces heterothallicus. The sequence goes on along the minus strand of NW_027192562.1, from coordinate 169,578 downwards.
CCGTACCCGCCTCCGGGCAAGTCTTTAAGGCGGTTAGTTGCCCTCCTTAATAAGCCTAATATTCGTTTACTATCTTACATATATAATATAGTTAGAAATCAGTTTTCTAGATATTATATTTATAGCCAAGTCCTTTCCATTTGATAAGATACTTATATTTACCGCGTATAAGCTTATAGTCCTAAATACACTTAACTTTGTATTTGTCACTAGATTCTAGCCTGCTATCGGTATAGCTATCTTTGATAGGTATAACAAACCCAACTCAGACTTCTTCTAAAAGGGTTCAGACGAAGGTAGGTAAAGCGGGACAAGTGTGCAGGTCGTCTAAGGGATTCGGTAAAGCCAAAGGGTTTATAATAACAGAGTTGTCTCTCATAGTAGTACGATGCTATTAGGAGTACTATAATTATAAGTTACTATCACTAGTAAACTTCTAGAGTCTACTATAACGAGTGACTATCTATATATATATATAATCCTAGGATCACTCTTTACCTAGTAATCCTTTACCATCTAGATCACGGCTACGGTAATAATCCTATAGTATATAGATCACTTTGCTAAGCGTAATCCTTCCCTAATTGGTCCGTTCGTGCCTACTATCCTATTAGCCTATCGGGGGAGGCAGCTCAGGCGGCGTCCCGTATATATATTTCTATAATACGATGCCCCTCCTTCAAGGCTTTTGACCCGAAAGCCTATCTTAGGCTGTTTCACATAGCGCTAGCATCCCTTAGTAAGTTATCTCCCGTGTTTCCCCTCTTTCCTCCGTATATTACTAATAATATATCTCGTATAGTAAAGCGTTCGATAAAAAGGTCTATAAAGATCAAGGAGCGTATTGCCCTAGCTACTATCATTAACGAACTAGGGTTCGAAGTGATGCCTTGTTCTCATTATTTTTCTTGCGGCCTCTATTACTATATAATAGAGAGTTCTTCTCGTTACGGTAAATACGTTCGTCATAGGAGGTTATATAACGGTTCTAAGGTTCCGGTCTTGTCTTATCTATATTCCCTTATTAGTATATTTTTCCTATACTAACTTCCGTAGTATCCTATATTATAGATAAGTCAAAACGCCTCGACCAATTAGAAGAAGATACTAAAGAGGCTCTCTATACTAACCGCGATTCGTTAGCAAAAGCGTAGCGTCGTCTAGACAAGTCTCTAGCTCGTTTAGACTATATTTATCGTCAAAAGCGATCGTTATTATCTCGAGGGTCGGAGATGGTTTGCCAGGGTCTTACGTCTTTAGATGATTTAGAAGAGGTAGAGCAGCAGGAATCAAGGGCAGTTCTAGATATATAGCTTAATGGTGGCGTTGACGTTATTAACTAGGGCGCTATCTTCGATTCTGTCCTAGTTTTGCCTTTGGTCGATCTAGGTTCTGCCGGTAGAATTGTTCTAGTTTTATAGGGCAGTTCAAGTTCTTGACTAGTTCTTATAAGTTGTCTTCTAGACTAAAATCAAGCTATTTAACTAGATATTACAGTTCCCCGTCGATAATACGTAAATCTAGAATTTCTTCGACGTCTTATTCTTCCTCTTCGTCCTCTGCTTCGATGTTTATAGCGATCTTAGCATTCTTTAGTGCTGGTTCGAGAAGTAAAATATAAAAAATATCTATCTATAATCGTATAGATAACGGTAACGATAGTCAGTAGTTAGATGTCAAGATTTGTTCTTTAATAATAAAGGGTCCGACTTTCTTAAAGTCTAGCTTTATACTTAGTCATTTGGTTTATAGGTTTCGTACGATCAGGTAGACTTTGTCTCCCCTCTCTAGGTAAGGTCTCTCGAGCCTATATTTATCGTAATAGTTCTTTATTCTGGTTCTGACAAACTCGAGTTCCTTTTTGAGCTTCTTATATAGTGCGTATATCTGTTCTGCTTTGACTATTACTCTTGGTACTATAACCTCTAGTCCTTATCTTAGGTCTGCTTTATATCTATAGTTCGTAAAGAACGGTATAACTTTGGTTGTTTCTATTAGTATTATATTATAGGTAAGTTATACTATTAGTAATAGTATAACCTAATTATCTTACTAATAGTTAATATAAGAGTAGAGGTATTACTTAATAACTTGGTTTAGTCATTCTGTTTATCCGTTAGTCTATAGGTAATATATCGTTAATAGTTTACTATTAATATCTAATCGTTATATTAACGCTTACCAGAACTTTAATACAAACTTGGTATCTCTATCGGTAATCTATTCTTATAGCTAAGTATATATTAATATAACTTACTAATAGATTACGTCTATTAGCTATTTAGCTATCTAGGATTCCTTATATAGGAAGAAGTATACCTATTTAGTTAGGCGATCTACTATAGTGAGAATACTATCGTAGATTACTCCTATAGCTATATCTTTAGATTCTAGTAACTTTATAATAAAGTCTATCGTAACTAAGCTCTATAGCTTGTTAGCTATTAGCAGTGGTTAAAGTAGCCTATACGGCTTGTATTATACCATTTTACTTCGATTATAGATATCATAGTTCTATATAACTTCCTTAACTCGTGCCATTAACCATAGAAAGTCATAGTGTTTCTTGACTTGTACGATAATCTTCGTAACTCCTTTATATCCTCCGAGTTTCGACTCGTAGAGTTCTCAAATCATTCGTAGCTATTAGTCTTTATCATAGACGTATACTTTACCTTAATACTAGAGTTTCCTATCCTTTTCTTCTACTCCGCTAGGTACTACTAGTCCTAGTGCTACTTAATACTATACCTCGTTAATCCTTTCTTCTCGAAAGATTATATAACATTCTAGGAACGAGTCGAGTAGATTGTCTTCTATAGGTGTCTACGTTTCGTAATATAGCGTTCTATCTATTCGTTCCTTAAATAGCGGTGGCGTTGTTTCTGTTTGTCCTTCTATATAATCCGTTCATCGGCTTAAAGCATTTACTCGTACGTTCTCTTTGCCTTTCTTATAGCGGATCTTAAAGTTGAATTCCATGAGGAATTCTGCCTATTGTATTTGTTGTCCATTAAGCTCTTTCGTCATTATAAGGTACCGTAGGTTCTTATAATCTATATATACTTGTACTAGTTCAATTATACTACTAAGGTATAGTCGTTACTCCTTAAAGGCTTTGATAATCGTAAGTAGTTCCTTGTCGTAGATCAGATAATTAAGACATAGTCCGTCGAGCTTTTTTAAAAAGAAGGCTATAGGATATAGCTTCCCTTGTTTATCTCGCTATCCTAATTGTCCTCTAATAGTATAGTCTAAAGCGTCCGTTTCTACCTCGAATGGCTTCTTAGGGTCTAGTAATACCAGTATTAGATCCTTGGTAATGGCGTTACGAATCTACGTAAATGCTTACTCGTATCGCTCTTCCCATTGAAATTTAGCGTTCTTCTTAGTAAGTTTATATAATAGTTATACGATTGCTCCGAAGTTCCTAATAAACATCTAGTAGAAGTTTACAAACCCGATAAAACTTTGTACTTCTATAACTAACGTTAGTTATAACCAATTCTTAATAGCTTCGACCTTTAAAGGTTCTATCCGAATTTATCCTAGGGATATCTTATATCCTAAAAACACCGTTTTCCTAATATAGAATTTATTCTTTTCCTTGTTAACTAATAGCTTATATATATATAATACATCTAGTACTACTCTTATATACTTCTAATATTCATCCATTGTCTTAGAGAAGATAAGTATATCGTCGAGATAATATACCGTAAATTTATCAAGAAAGGGTCGGATAGCTTGATCAATCAGGGCTTAGAACGTTACTAGCGCGTTTATAAGTCTAAATAATATAACGAGGTACTTGTAGTAGCTATAGGGTATCCTAAAGGCCGTTTTCCACTCGTCGCCTTCTTTAATCTATATATAATTATAGGCCGATAGCAAGTCAAGACGCGTAAAATATTAGGCTCCTGCTAACTAATCTCGGAGCTATAAGATTAGTAGTAATAGGTATCGATTTTTCATAGTCTATTCATTAAGTTGCCGATAGTTAACGTATAACTATAGCTTTCCGTCCTTCTTAGGTATAAACAAGATTAGGTAGCCTATTAGCGATGTCGACAAGCAGATATATCCTCTTTGAAGGTTCTCCTCCAAATATCACTTAAGTTCTTCGTTCTATATCTAGCTTATATAGTAGATCTTAAAGAACTTTAGCCGTGCTCCTTCCTTAAGCTTGATCTCGTGATCCTATAGGCCGTGTTCTGGTAATCCTTCTAGATGTTTTGGTTCGAATGCTAGGTGTCCTTCGTATTCCTTTGGTATCTTCCTAGTCTTGTCTCGCTCCTCGGTTCTCTAATAGTATACAAACTTGGTTCCGTCTATAGCGATACTAGCTATTTCTCCTAGCTTAACCTACTACTCTAGTTATAGTATTCCGCATTCGTTAATAGAGAGAATAGCTATCGGCGGTTCGGCTCGTTCCTCCTATTATAATGTCGATATCGTTATACCGCTTCCTCTAGAGTCTATAGTAGTCTATCTACCACTGCCTGTCTTTTATGGTAGATCTGTAGGATATGTCTTTCCCTAGATATCGTCCTTTCGCGATCCTTATACGCTCCCTATTACGCTAGTCGAGTACGACTCCGTCTAGGGTTATAGGTAGCTACCATTCTTCTAGCTAATGTCTGGGTTATAATCTTTATACTATAGTAATCCTAATATTATATCTTTATTATTATCTATATCTATAATACTAAATATAATTACTATAGTCTTTCCTACTATAGTAATATCGATTAGTTTAGTCTCCCTATATACCTATTATATTGGAAATAGCCCCTTGACTATACTATACTTCCGCTTCGTTCTCTAGGGTATCTATAGCTAATTTATAAGCGTTAGTAAAATCAGGTTTATCTCTACTTTATTATCTACTAGTATAAGCATTTCGTACTATTTCCATTATACTATTATCTATAGTCACTTATCTTATTACTATCGTCCTAAAGTTATAGCAATTTCCTATATTTCTGCCGGGAGGTCTCGATATAGTAGTTTCTTACGCTAGTCCCTCCTATACTATACTATTACTCGCCGCTATACAGGCATTAATAGTTTTCAGGCCCCTCGAAGGGCCCTAACCCGTTTCCTAGGTCAGTGTTAACCTCTTCGATTGTTCGGCTGATGGCGGCTTCGTTAATCGTGCTTATTTCCGTAAGCCATTAAGTACTTATAGCTTCCTACCATTAGGTCCGTTCTACTTTCCGTCGTACACGCTATAACTTTATCTAAAGCTCCCGAATTCGCGATTTCTTTTCGTCCGCGTGATAAAGATAATCGTTACTCTAGTATAAGTCCTACGTGTCTTGTCCTATTCCGTAATACCTAGGCTAGGCTCGTCTTAGAACTACTATAATGCCTTCTAGGCTTTGGGCTTCGATCTTCTAGAGTAATTCGGCTACTCTATTTCCTACATTATAGACCTATTCTATAGGGTATAAACTTCTGTCCCCGTTTTCCTATCGGGTTAGCTAGTAATTGTTTTCGAATTTGTCGCGGAAGTGGTATTAGCATTCGTATACTATATATTAGAACTAGGGCACTTATATATATACCTTATATTAAGGGTATAGTTATGTAGCGTTGCCTAGAAGATATTAGAATTCTTTTCTAAATTCTTCCTACTATATATAGACTATAGGTACCCTAATGCTAAGGTAGGAATGTTTCTTCTAGTAGCTTTCCTATATATGTTCGTCTTTTCCATAGTTCGTATATATAAATTAGTACTTAGGGTTCTATACGTTATAGCTAAGTTACTAATCGTTAAAGTGCTTGGTATAACTATTAGGTCTATTATATATTATAGGCTATTCCCCTTTAATGGTCTCTATAATATATCGGAGTTCCCTTATCTTATTCCTAAGCTCTTTACTCTACTAAGTGAATCAAGTCAGGCATCTATCTCGTTCGCGTAACTCTATATTAAGCTAGAAAACTTCGTTACAGTACCATTTGATCCGTTCCTAAAAGAACAAGATATTCGGTCTAGGTCTTTTAATTCCTTAGGTATCGGTTATCTACGATCTATCCTACCTTTATATAACTATAAAACCCCACTACCTTAAGGCTAGGAGAATCGAAATCGGTGGCGTATACTCTCCTACCATATCCCATTCGGCAATGCCTATTTCTAGGTCTATAGTAACCAGTTCGGAGTATAGCGTCTGTTTGTCTTCGCCGTTATTATTATATTCGGGACTATCCATATCGCTATCCCTATCTTTATAGCTCGTGGCCGCTATTTCGGTGACATCCTTGGTAGTTTCGTTAATAACTACAATTTCCTTTCTAGGGACTAGTTTCTAGTCTTTCTTCAGGCTTCGACATTCTCACTTGTAATGTCCTTTCTTTCTATAGTTATAGCAGGTAGCGTTAGACTTATCTTTAGACGTCTTCTTCTTGTCCTACTTCTATACTATATCTATATCTATAGCTCTAGGATATGTCCTATACAAGGTACTAACATATACTCGCTTTTTCTTATTATTAGCCTTAACCGTAGTTCCGCTTATTTGACCTCATTTCTATTACTCCTATATATAGAGCCGATCGTCGATTCTAATGGCCTATATAATACATTTATCTAGAGTTTTAGGCCGGTTATACTTATATAGCTTATCTTTAACTTTTTCCTTTAAGCTATTATAGAATAGTTATATTAATACCTTATTATTAAGCTAAGACTTAAGTATATCCTATCTAAACTATATAGCATAGGAGGTTATTAACTTAGTCTATCAGAGATTAGTAAGCCTTTCTTACGCGTAAATCTTCTCGTCTTTATAGCCAAAGACCTTCTGAAGCTCTTCTTCGAAATAGTTATAGGATCGAAAGACTACTTATATAAACATATCTCGGTCGTCTTCATCCTCTTTAGTAAGATAATCGTTCTACGTAGGCTCGAATTATCTAAGTACCTTGCCCTCTAGTCTTATAGCTACGTAGAGGACTTTGGCTTTATCGTCTAGAAACTTGTCATCATTAAGCCAGAAGTAGGATCGGAGGTTAGTTAAAAACCCTACAAGGTCCTCCTTGGTTCCTCTATATTTGCTAGGTAGTTCGATCTTGATATAGCTTGCTTTGGCGTTCTCGAGCGCCTTAATTTTAGTATAGGTCTTGTTAACCAGTTTCTATAAGTGCTTTTCGCCGTTCTCGAGTTCCTTGATTCGAGCTTAAGTAGCCTTATCTCTCTAGTCTAACTCCTAGATTCGCTACTAGAGTTGACCAAGCTAGGCAAGCAGCTATTTAGCCGTAACGCTAGTAGCTATATTGATATCAAGGTCGAAGTTACCTCCGTTCTAAACCATAATAGAACAAAGGGAGTAATAGCAACGTGTAACGAACCTAAATTAGACTTCTTCTAAAAGGGTTTAGACGAAGGTAGGTAAAGCGGGATAAGTGTATAGGTCGTCTAAGGGATTTGGTAAAGCTAAAGGGTTTATAATAATGGAGTTATCTCTTATAGTAGTATGATGCTATTAGGAGTATTGTAATTGTAAGTTACTATTATTAGTAAACTTCTAGAGTCTACTATAACAAGTGACTATCTATATATATATATAATCCTAGGATCACTCTTTACCTAGTGATCCTTTGCCGTCTAGATCACGGCTATAGTAGTAATCCTATAGTGTATAGATCACTTTGCTAAGCGTGATCCTTCCCTGATTGGTCTGTTCGTGCCTGCTGTCCTATTGGCCTATTAGGGGAGGCGGCTCGGGCGGCGTCCTATATATATATTTCCGTGATAGATTAGCGATTATTAAGGTAGGGTTAACATCGGTTACTATAGCTAGTATAGCTATTATTATAACGGTAGTTATAACTATTATAGTGCTAAAAGCTGTCTCCTATAAATAGGTAAAATAGCCGCTATCTTCTATTTCTTTAATTCTTCTAGTAAGGTGCCTTTTTAGGATATAGATTGTTCCTTATATGGTATTTTTAATAGGTACCACTTTTGGAGTCTTTATATCTATTACAAAGTTATAAACGGCTATATAGGCTAAGTTAAATATAAAGGCGTGATCTATTGGGAGAGGCTTATACTCGATAGGCACTATTGCCTGTTAATTAGATAGGAGGGTGATTTCCCTAGTTGTTTTAACCTTCTATATATAAGATATAGAGTATACGTATATGGAAAAAGGAATACAGAAGTTAAACAACTATAAATTGACTTCCTTACGCTAGTAATTAATATTAGCGTCATAGGAATCTAGGAATTCGTTGCCTATTAGGAGATTTGGTACTAGGGAGTTAATAACCTATATAGAACGGGTAAACTTAGCTAGGGTAGGGATACCATTTTCTATACCCGGTAGATAGATATTAAATGTTATCCACTTATTAAGACTTAGTATAGCATTTCCTATACCTTTGACTCTACCCTTACGTCGTTTAACCTAGTGGTTTAATCATTATAAGAAACTACGGTCGATAAGGGAGCGACTAGCGCTAGGATCTAGGTAAATCTCTATGACGCTATAGTTAGTTAGTTTACTATATGCCTAAACGTATAGATAGGTATAGCCTAAAGGTAATCTATAGAGGTTAGCTATACGCCTGACTAGAGTATCCTTGACCTGGTACGTATCTACTATAGCGTTTCCTAGTGACGTTATTATCAAGTCCGTTGCCTAATACGCCTTTTCTAACGGCGTAGTAGGCTCTTCTGTCTTACAAATGCCACCAGATTTAATAGGGTAGCAAATGCTACTAGCTTTCGCTTTCTAATAGGACTTCAAGTACTAGAAGAGTATATTCTACGAATCTAGTATAGTATTGTAAAACCTATAGGTACGGCAGGCCAAATCCGTAAGATTAGCTTTGTAATTACAGACAGAAGGAAGAGGGTCTTTTCTATAGCATTATTTAACGTAAGAGTATACTTCGAATTAGGAATTAAATACGTTATAGCATTTATAGCAGGTAAGCTACAAGTCTAAAACAATATATATAATGCTAATATCGCTATTCGAAGATTCGGATCCGGATTTAGGGATACTAGTAGCCGAATAATCGTTAACTTGATCCGACTCAGAGCTAGAGCCATTACTAGCTTCCTTTATAAAGTACATATAGTCGCGATAGTCCTTTCGCTAGTGATTGTCCTTACGGAACTTGTTATCTCGATTTCCTTCTTGCTACTTATAATCGCCTTAGTCGAGGCAGGTCCCTTTATGGTAGCGGTCATTTCCGTGGTTACGATCAAATCCACGGTCACGTATATCGTTCCTAAACGGTCTATCGTTCCGGTAGCCAAATTGTCGCTATCGGTTAGTATTACAGTTAAAGGGCTTAAAAAGACTACGATTCTCGGCTCTTAAAGACTTATCTAGGAACGGTCTCTTTTATAGGTACGGGTAGTGGTCAAGAGCGGCTGCTAGAACGATAGATCGAGACTACTCGACATACTATATATAGTTTCCAAGTAAGGAGTGTCACTAGGGAGGATCTAGGTATTATTTAATATATAGATCTATTATAGACTAAACTTAAACTATAACTCCTTACCAATTGTCGTTACATTCGTTAAGTATATATATTAAGTATACCTAACGGAGTATCTTCTATATAAAGAAACTAAGTGCCTATTTGTCCTTTGTGATATCCTTTAAACATAAGCGACTTTCGTTAAACTTATAGGTAGTAGTTATAGCATTAGGTATAAAGCGTTCCTATAGTCGTTCTATAATAGATCGAAGTCCTTGGTCGCGTAATTACCTACGCGTAGTACTATTTAATTCGTTAGTCTACTAGATAATTACTAGGCTACTAAGAAGAGTTTGAAAGTAGGATAGAATCTACATCTTAACGCTTCTATAGGGGTCGCTTTCTAGGAAGGTTTCAATATCGTTAGCAAAGCAGTAGACGTCGGTAAATACTAGGTTCTTTCTGTCGTTAACAATGCCTAGGGATCATAAGTTAGGAAAAGAAGGATCAAACTAGCTAATATCGTCCCTCTTAATCTTAAAGTCTAAGCGGCTTTACATACTTATAGTGGTATCGTACGTGGATTCGCGTATATAATGTCTGTTACCGTTACTGCCATTATTACCGAAGGGTGGTATACCTTGACAGCGCCTATTGTTCCCATTATCGGGGGTATAGCGGTGGTCAGGGGGATCGTCATCACTGTCTTTGCCGTCGTCAGGGGAATTAGGATCTCCGCTACCACTAGCCGCGAAGTGTAGTGTTCTATGCTATAGCACGCGTTCGGGCCGGCCAAGATTAAACCTATAGCCAATGTTAGCACCTTTAGGGGGTATAGGAAAAGCTCTACTATTACGATATATATTTTCTATAAGGTAGCTAACTTCCTATACTTCCTCTATAATAGTATCAAGTCTAGCTAGGTTAAGGGAAGACCGTTAATAACTAAGCGGTTATATATCCTCCTCTTCTTCGTATCCGTATATTATATTAACTATCTCCTTTATCTAGGTTGCTACTCTACTAAGAATATCCTTATACTATATCACGTATATTTCTAGTTCCTTGATACGTTTAGCTAATAGTACTGTTATTACTAAAACTTCCTTTTCTAGGTAGAGGGTAAGTTAATCTTCGACTTCTGCTATATAGGTTACAATTCCGCGGTCCATCCTAACAAGACCCTTTTCTATATTCTTATCAAATATCTTTATAAATTTGCTAAGAAATCCTTTAGTGGTTTTAGTAATATAGTTAGTTTAGGCCTCTAGCTAGGCAAATCGAAAATCTATCTTGCTATTTAGCCAAGTAAGTGTCTCTTTATTAGCGCCGAACTTGTCAGGTTTAGCTTGTTCTATCTTATATTTGTTAGCGAATTCTATTGCCGATTCCGTCTCTTATATAGGAGCTTCCTTTTCTTAAGGTGGTTGACCGCTAGGTTTAGGCTCTGATACCTATAAACTTGTTAGAGGAGGCATTCTATAGCGTCTTTGGAGTACGCTTACCGCGTAGTTAGAGAGTTCCTTATATAATAGTTATTTAGTAGGGGAGTTTAGAGGATATAGACAACCGGGAGGATCGTCTATAGGAAAAGATCCGGGTGTTAATATAAGGTTTGCCTGGCCTATTTGTCGGGGGTAAACGAAGATAGATTTAAGGGGTTAACAGGAAGAGGAATATCCTAGTTACCAAGTCACTAGGATAGGAGAAGATAGGTAGATAGGAGGGTGACTGCTCTGGTTACTAAGTTACTAGGAACAGGGAGATAGATAGGGATGATTATCCTGGTTACTAAGTTGCTAGGAACGGGGAGATTTTGTGGTGGTTATAATAGAATTGCTTAGTTCGGTTACCAAGTCGCCGAAACTAAGCTTAACTATTACGATATTGGTACTGAACTAATCGTTAGAGCGATACGAATCTAGTGCTAATGGTTGTTAGATGGTTGGTCACAGTGCTCGCTACCATTTAATGGAGGTCTAGTTATAGTAGTCAAAATAGTTCAAAAGATCGATGTCTCCTATCAATGTTTGCTAGCCCTATGGCTCTATATAAGAAGAAGATAGGTATAAAGAACCTACCGTTTGTAGGCATCTATAGGGCTTATTAATCTAACCTTATATAATAGACGTGTCTACGGACATATACTATATTAGTGGCCTAGTAATTATCTAGTAGACTAACGAATTAAATAGTACTATATATAGGCAACTATATAACTAAGGACTTTAATCTATTATAGAACGACTATAGGAACACTTTATACCTAACGCTATAACTACTACCTATAAGTTTAACGAAAGTTACTTACGTTCAAAGGACATTATAAAGGACGAATAGGTACTTAGTTTCTTCATATAGAAGATACTCTATTAGGTATACTTAATATATATACTTAACGAATATAACGATAATTAGTAAGGAGTTATAGTTTAAGTTTAGTCTATAATAGATCTATATATCAAGTAGTACTTAGATCCTCCCTAGCGATACTCCTTACTTAGAAACTATATATAATATATTAAGCAATCTCGATCTATCATTCTAGCGGCCGCTCTTAACTACTACCTATACCTATAAAAGAGGCCATTCCTAGATAAGTCTTTAAGAGCCAAGAATCGCGGTCTTTTTAAGCCCTTTAACCGTAATACTAACCGATAGTAACAATTTAGCTACCAGAACGATAGACTACTTAGGAATAATATATACGACTATAGATTTGATTATAACTATAGAAATGACCGCTACTATAAAGGGACCTGCCGTGACCAAGGCGATCGTAAGTAGTAGGAAGGAAATCGAGATAATGTCACGATATAACCATATAAGGCGACCTAACAAGGCATACAGAACCAATCAGGAACCACAAGACCTAAGGACCAATCAGAAAGTAATCGCAGTGATCGCACTTCGATCAAGGCAAGCACCCGAACAATGATCGAAGGATCGTAACAGCGATCATACAATCGGAATCTAAGGGGGAACACTTAGGAATAAGGGAACTAGATAAGTATATTAGATAGCTAGTCACTCGTTCTAGTAGACTTTAGAGTTTACTAGTAATAGCAACTCCCTTATAATTATAGTACTCCTAATAGTATTACACTACTATAAGAGATAACTCTATTGTTATTAACCCTTTGGCTTTACTAAATCCCTTAGACGACCTATATACTTGTCCCGCGACACTTACCTTCGTCTAAACCCTTTTAGAAGAAGTCTAAGTTAGGTTCGTTATACGTTGCTATCACTCCCTTTGTTCTATTATAGTTTAGAACAGAGGTAACTTCGACCTTGATATTGACATAGCTACTAACGTTATAGCCGAATAACTACTTGCCTAGCTTAGTTAGCTCTAGCAGCGAATCTAGGAGTTAGACTAGAGAGATAAGGCTACTTAAGCTCGAATCAAGGAACTCGAGAACGGTAAAAAGCACTCGTAGAAACTAGTTAACGAGGCCTATACCAAAATCAAGGTGCTCGAGATTACCAAAGTAAGCTATATCAAGATCGAACTACCTAGCAAGTATAGAGGAACCAAGGAGGATCTCGTAGGGTTTTCGATAAACCTCCGATCCTACTTCCGGCTTAATGATAACAAGTTTCCGGACGATAAAGCCAAAGTCCTCTATATGGCTACGAGACTAGAGGGCAAGGCACTTAGATAGTTCGAACCTATATAGAATGACTATCTTACTAAGGAAGACGAGGACGACCGAGACGTGTTTACGTAGGCAGTCTTTCGATCCTATAATCATTTTAAAGAAGAGCTTTAGAAGGTTTTTAGCGACAAAGACGAGAAGATTTATACGTAAGAAAGACTCGCTAATCTCCGATAGACTAAGTTAGTAGCCTCCTACGCCGTATAGTTTAGATAGAATATACTTAAGTCTTAGCTTAATGACGAGGTGTTAATATAATTGTTTTATAATGGCCTAAAGGAAAAGGTTAAAGACAAGCTATATAAGTATAATTGGCCTAAAACCCTAGATAAATATATCGTATAGGCTATTAGAATTAACGATCGGCTCTATATATAGGAATAGTAGAAATAAGGTCAAATAAATAGAACTATAGTTAAGGCTAACGATAAGAAAAAGCGAGCATATATTAATACCTTATACGGGACGTATCCTAGAGCTATAGATATAGATATAGCATAGAAGTAGGACAAGAAGAAGACGGCCAAAGATAAGTCTAATGCTACCTACTATAACTACAGAAAGAAAGGACACTATAAGTAGGAATGTCAAAGCCTAAAGAAAGGTTAGAAACTAGTCTTAGGAAAGGAAACTACAGTTATCGACGAAACTAAAGACGTCGTTAAAGTAGTAGCCATAAGCTATAAAGATAGGGACAGTCTTGAATACGATAATAATAGTAAAGACAAATAGATACTATACTCCGAACTAGTTACTATAGACCTAGAAATAGGTATCGCCAAATAGGATATGGTAGGAGAATATATACTACCAATTTTAATTCTCCTAGCCTTAAGGCAATAAGGTTTTACAGTCACGTAGAGACAGGATAGATCGTAGACAACCGATACCTAAGGAGTCGACCGACCTAGACCAAACATCTTGTTCCTTTAGGAACGGATCGAATGGTACTGTAATGAAGTTTTCTAGCTTAATATAGAGTTACGTAAACGAGATAGACGCCTGACTCGACTCGCCTAGTAGAGTGACGAGATAAGGGATAAAATAAGGGAACTCCGACGTATCGTAGAAACCATCAAAGGGGAACAGCCTGTGATGTACGATAGACCTAATAGTTACACTAAGCACTTTAACGATTAGTAACTTAGCTATAATATATAGAACCCGGAGTACTAGTTTATATACGTGAACTGCGGAAGAGACAAACGTATATAGGAAAGCTACTAGAAGAAATATTCTTACCTTAGTATTAAGGTACCTACGGTCTATATATAGTAGGAAGGATTTAGAAAAGAATTCTAATATCTTCCAGGTAACGCCATATAACTATACCCTTAATATAAGGTATATATATAAGTGCCCTAGTTCTAGTATATAGTATATAAATGCTGATACTACTTCTATAACAAATTCGAAAACAATTACTAGCCGATCTGATAGGAAAATAGGGACAGAAGTTTACGCCCTATGGAATAGGTCTATAATATGGGAAACAGAGTGGCTAAATTACTCTAGAAGATCGAAACCTAGAGTATAGAAGGCATTACGGTAGTTCTAAGACAAGCCTAGCCTAGGTACTATAGAACAGGACGAGATATATAAGACTTATGTTAGAATAACGATTATCTTTATTACGAGGACGAAGAGAAATCGCGAATTCGAGAGCTTTAGACGAAGCTATGGCGTGTACGATGGAAAGTAGAACGAACCTAATGGTAGGAAGCTATAAGTACTTAATGGCTTATGGAAATAAGTATAATTAACGAAGCTACCATTAGCCGAATAATCGGAGAGGTTAACACTAACCTAGGAAATAGGTTAGGGCCCTTCGAGGGGCCCGAAAACCATTGACGCCTATATAGTAGCGAGTAGTAGCATAGTATAGGAGGAACTAGTATAAGAAACCACTATATCGAGACCTCCTAATAGAAATATAGGAAATCGCCGTAATCTTTAGATGACAATGGTAAGACAAGCGACTATAGATAACAGCATAATAGAAGTAGCACGAAATGCTTGTACTAGTAGATAGTAGAGCAGAGATAAACCTGATTTCGCCAACACTTGTAAATTAGCTATAGATACCCTAGAGAATGAAACGGAAGTATAGTATAGTCAAAGAGCCATTCCTAATATAATAGGTATATAGGGAGACCAAACCGATTAACATTACTATAGTAGGGAAGACTATAGTAATCGTATTTAGTATTATAGATATAGGCGACAACAAAGATATAATACTAGGACTACTATAATACGAAGACTATAACCTAGACATTAGCTAGAAGAATAGTAGCTACCTACGACCCCAAATAAAGTCGTATTCGACTAGCGTAATAGGAAGCGCGTAAGGATTGTAAGCAGACGATGCTTAAGGGAAGGCATATCCTACGGATCTACCGTAAGAGACAGGCAGTAGCAGACAGACGACTATAGACTCTAGAAGAAGCGGTATAACGATACCGACATTACGATAGGAGGAACGAGCTAAACCGCCGATAGCTATTCTCTCTATTGACGAATGTAGAGTACTGTAATTGGAGTAGTGGGTTGAGACAGGAGTAATCGCTAGTATTGCTATAGACGGAACCAAGTTTGTATACTATTAGAAAACCGAGAAACGAGACAAGACTAGGGAAGTACCGAAGGAATACGAGGGACACCTAGCATTCGAACCGAAGCATCTAGAAGGATTACCAGAATATAGCCTATAGGACTACAAGATCAAGCTTAAGGAAGGAGTATAACTGAAGTTCTTTAAGATCTACTATATAAGCTAGACATAGAACGAAGAACTCTAGCGATATTTGGAGGAGAACCTTTAGAGAGGACATATCCGCCTGTTGATATTACTAGCAGGCTACCTAATCCTGTTTGTACCTAAAAAAGATAGAAAGCTATGGTTATACATTAACTATTGGCAACTTAACGAACAGACCATGAAAAACCGATACCTATTACTACTAATCTTATAGCTCTAAGATTAGTTAGTAGGAGCCTAATATTTTATATGTCTTAACTTGCTATTAGCCTATAACTATATATAGATCAAAGAAGGTGATAAGTAGAAAACGGCCTTTAGGATACCCTATAGCTACTATAAGTACTTTGTTATGCCATTTGGACTTATAAACGCGCTAGTAACGTTCTAAGCCCTAATTAATCAAGCTATCTAACCCTTTCTCGATAGATTTATAATATATTATCTCGATAATATACTTATCTTCTCTAAGACAATAGACAAATACCGGAAGTATGTAAGAGTAGTGCTAGACGTATTACACGCGTATAAGCTATCAATTAACAAGGAAAAGAGTGAATTCCATGTTAGGGAAACGGTGTTTTTAGGATATAAGATATCCCTAGGACAAATTCGGATAGAACCCTCAAAGGTTAAAGCCATTAAGAATTGGCTATAACTAACGTCAGTCACGGAAGTACAAAGTTTCATCGGATTTACGAACTTCTACCAGATGTTTATTAGGAACTTTAGAGCAATCGTATAACTATTATACGAGCTTACCAAGAAGAACGCTAAGTTCTAATAGGAAGAGCGACACAAGCAAGCATTTACGTAGATTTGTGACGCCATTACCAAGGATCTAGTACTAGTATTACTAGACCCTAAGAAGCCATTCGAGGTAGAAACGGACGCTTTAGACTACGCCATTAGAGGATAGTTAGGATAACGAGACGAACAAGGGAAGCTATATCCTATAGCCTTCTTTTTAAGGAAGCTTGATAGACTACGTCTTAATTATCTAATCTATAACAAGGAACTACTTGCGATTATTAAAGCTTTTAAGGAATGGCAACTATACCTTAGTAGTACGATTAAACTAGTATAAGTATATATAGATTATAAGAATTTATAGTACTTTACGATGACAAAGGAGCTTAATGGATAACAAATATAGTAGGCAGAATTCCTTACGGAATTTAACTTTAAGATCCATTACAAGAAAGGCAAAGAGAATATACGAACGGACGCCTTAAGCCGACGAACGGACTATACGGAAGGACGAACGGAAATAACGCCACCGTTATTTAAGGAACGAAAAGACGGAACGCTATATCATGAAACGTAGACACCTATAGAAGATGATCTACTCGACTTGTTCCTAGAATGCTATATAATCTTTTAAGAAGAAAGGATCGACAAGGTATAGTATTAAGTAGCACCCGGACTAGTAGTACCTAACGGAGTAGAAGAAAAAGATAGGAAACTCTGGTACTAAGGCAAAGCGTATATCTACGATAAAGACTAACAACTACGAATGATTCGAGAACTTTATAAGTCGAAACTCGGAGGATATAAAGGAGTTACGAAGACTATTACATAAGTTAAGAAACATTACGACTTTCTATAGTTAACGGCACAAGTTAAGGAAGTCATACGGAGCTACGACATCTACAATTAAAGTAAGACGACATGATATAAGCCGTATAGGCTACTTTAGCCACTACTAATAGCTAATAAACCATGGAGTTTAGTTACGATAGACTTTATTATAAAACTGCTAGAATCTAAGGATATAGCTATAGGAGTAATCTACGATAGTATTCTTACTATAGTAGATTACCTAACTAAATAGGTATACTTCTTTCCTTATAAGGAGTCCTAGATAGCTAAACAGCTAGTAGACGTAATCTATCGGTAAGTTGTATTAGTGTATACTTAGCTACAAGAATGGATTACCGATAGAGACACCAAGTTCATATCGAAGTTCTAGTAAGCATTAATATAACGATTAGGCGTTAATAGTAAGCTATTAACGGTATATCACCTGTAGACTAACAGACAAACGGAGCGACTAAACCAAGTTGTTAAGTAGTACCTCCGTTCCTATATTAACTACTAACAAGATAACTAGGTTATGCTATTGCCAATAGTATAACTCACTTATAATATAACACTAATAGAAACGACTAAAGTCACACCGTTCTTTACAAACTATAGATACGAAGCAGACCTTAGGTAAGGACTAGAGGTTATAGTGCTAAGAGCAGTAGTCAAAGTAGAACAAATGTACGTACTACACGAAAAACTTAAAAAGGAACTCGAGTTTGTCAGAACTAGAATGAAGAACCACTACGATAAACATAGGCTCGAGGGACCTTGCCTAGAAAGGGGAGATAAAGTCTATCTAATTATACGAAATCTGCGAACCAAGTGACTAAGTACGAAGCTAGACTTTAAGAAGGTTAGACCCTTTGTTATCAAAGAACGAATTTCGACATCTAACTACCGACTATCGCTACTATTATCTATATAACTATAGATAGACGTTTTTTATATTTTACTTCTTAAACTAGTACCGAAGAACGCTAAAATCGCTATAAATATCGAAGCGGAAGACGAAGAGGAAGAATAGGACGTCGAAGAAATTCTAGATTTATATATCATTAATGGGGCACTGTAGTATCTAGTTAAATAGCTTGATTTTAGACTAGAAGATAACTTATAGGAACTAATTAAGAACCTAAATTACCCTGAGAAACTTTAGTAGTTCTATTAGAGGAACCCTAACTAACCGAAAGCGACGGACCCGAAACTAACCCGAAATCGGCTAGCAAGGATGGATCTAAAGGAACTTCAGGATATACGGAATCCCAAAGCTGTCCGAAATCGGCAGACAAGCGAGATAGGGTTAAAGAAGATATAGTAACCCTAGAAGCCTCTACTACCGCCGCCGTTTTAGCCTCCTTACGTTCTACTCGCTCTAACTCCTCTATACTATCGATACCCTAAGCGATAGCTCTTATCATCTTCTTAAACTACATTCGTTTCTATTTCTAAAGACAAAGGACCTACTCCTTAGCAGCTATAAGCTTATCTTTAAGTTTTTGATGTTAAGCTGTAATAGACTGAAGCTAAGTAGGAGAAACGCCAAGAACGTCGTAATTCGAACGCTTATTACAAATATACTCTATATATTAAAAAGAATCGCTTTTCAAAACCTTATATAAATTAAGGCCTTTAGACTTATATAGCATATAAGGACGTATCATCAAAAGATTATCTAAGGAAAGAATCGTAGCTAGGAGATAGTTAGTATAAAGAGTTAATATAATAGGCTTAGACTTTAACTTCTTTCTTATACAATCAGCTATCTTGACGACATTACAAAAGAAGAGAAGAGGGGGGACTAAGGAACACAACTACATATAAGCAAGGGGGGGGGTATTAGCGCTATTTAAAACGGACCTAAGTCTTTCGAGGACGAAAGACCTAGGGGAGGGGCATCGTGTCACGATATAGCCGTATAAGGCGACCCGACAAGGCACACGGAACCAATCAGGAACCATAAGACCTAAGGACCAATCAGAAAGTGATCGTAGTGATCATACTTTGATCAAGGCGAGCACCTGAACAATGATTAAAGGATCGTAGTAGCGATTATACGATCGGAATCTAAGGGGGAACACTTAGAAATAAGGGAACTAGACAAGTATATTAGATAGCTAGTCACTTGTTCTAGTAGACTCTGGAGTTTACTAGTGATAGCAACTCCCTTATAATTATAGTACTCCTAATAGTATTGTACTACTATAAGAGATAACTCTGTTGTTATGAACCCTTTGGCTTTACCGAATCCCTTAGACGACCTGTACACTTGTCCCGCGACACTTACCTTTGTCTAAACCCTTTTAGAAGAAGTCTGAGTTGGGTTTGTCATAGATAATAAGTTTTATAAGGACGATCGCTAGCGAAAAGACTATTACGACCGTATATACTTTATAAAGGAAGCTAGTAATAGCTCTAGCTCTAAGTTAGATCAAGTTAACGATTATTTAGCTACTAGTATCCTTAAATCTAGATCCGAATCTTTAAATAGCGATACTAGCATTATATATATCGTTTTAGACTTATAGCTTACCTACTATAAATGCTATAATGTATTTAATTCCTAATTCGAAGTACGCTCTTATGCCAAACGGTACTATAGAAAAGGCCCTCTTCCTTCTATCTGTAACTATAAAGCTAATCTTATAGATATAGCCCGCTATACCTATAGGTTTTGTAATACCACCCTAGGTTCGCGAAACGCACTTTTCCGGCACTTAAAGTCCTATTAGGAAGCAAAAGCTAGCAACGTATACCGCCCTATTAAAACTGGTAACACTCCTACTAGCAAGTTAGAGGAGCTTACCATGCCATCGGAAAAGGCGTACTAGGTAACGGATTTGACGATAACGATACCAGAAAACGCTATAGTAGATATATACTAAGTCAAGGACATACTAGTTAGGTATATAGCTAACCTCTATAGATTGCCTTTAGGTTATACCTATCTATATATTTAGGTATACTATAAACTAACTAACCGTGGCGTTATAGAGATTTGCCTAGATCCTAGCGCTAGTCGCTCTCTTATCGACTATAGTTTCTTATAACAATTAAACCACTAGATTGAACGACGTAAGGGCAGAGTTAAAGGCGTAGGAAACGCTATACTAAGTCTTAACGAGTAGACGACGTTTGATATCTATCTACCGGGTATAGAAAACGGTATCCCTACCCTGGCCAAGTTTACCTATTCTATATAGGTTATCGACTCCCTAGCACCAAATCTCCTAATAGGTAATAAATTCCTAGATTCCTATAATACTAATATCGACTACTAGTATAAGGAAGTCAATTTATAGTTATTTAACTTCTATATTCCTTTTTCTATATATATATATTCTATACTCTATATATAGAAGGTTAAAATAACTAGGGAAATTACCCTCTTGCCTAATCAATAGGTAATAATACCTATTAAGTATAAGCCTCTCCTGACGGATCGCGCCTTCATATTTAACTTAGCCTATATAGCTATTTACAACTTTATAGTAGATATAAAGACTCTAAAAGTGGTACCTGTCAAAAATACTATACAAGGAACGATCTATATCCTAAAAAGGTACCCTATTAGAAGAATCGAAGAAATAGAAGATAATAGCTATTTCGCCTGTTTGTAGGAGATAGCTTTTAGCACTACAACAGTCGTAACTACCGCTATAATAATGGCTACACCAGCGGTGGTAACCGACGTTAACCCTACCTTAATAATTACTAATCATTGCGACGTCATTCCTATCAATACCTCCTTCGATTTGAATAACTATATAGGAGTAATCCTCGAAGGCAGTTATATCCCTCCAAAGCGACTCGCGCCTATAGCAATGTTTGCTAACATTGAAAACGCGAATTCGAATATACCTATTAGCGACTTTGTCTTCTAACTTACCTAGTACTCTAAGAGAATCTAATAGCTAGATATTTCGTCAAAAGCAATGCCTAGAGCTGCTAGCGACGCCCCTAGTAGTAAGGAACGTAAACCGCAGGTACTAGAGAAGCATTCTACCCTGGGATTAAGGATATCTAACTCCCTACCTAAGATCGTTACTAATAATAGTATCTATATCTATATAGGTAACTCGGCCCTGGCTAGGAAGTTTACTAACCTAGTTAACGAATTTCTATAACTCTAGAATAATAATGGTCTGATTGATATACCAAAGAGCAAATAGATAAAAGTACTACTAGTGGAAGGCTAGTAATACCAGAAGATATACTCCCGTGTATACCTGTTAAGCCAGAGGGATAGGGAAGTCCTAGACAAGACCTTTGACGCCCTCTATTAATAGGGAAAGATACGATTCGCAAAAGAGGCTACGCCTTTCGCCTATCCTGTCTTCGTTATTTGGTATAATATTAAGGGCATTACCAAGGGTCGCGTTATCATTGATCTATATAGTTTGAACAAGGTTACTATCTTTAATAACTACCTACTACTACTATAGTTAGAGATTATTATAGCCCTATATAGGAAGAAGTTCATTATAGCTATTGACATTATATCGTTTTTCTATTAATTTGGTATATATCTATAGTATCGCGACAGGTTTACGCTAATCAGTCTATATAGTTTAGAGTAGCTAACTATAGCACTTATAGGTTACTATAATTCGCCTATATACATATAACGGTTTATAGATTAGCTATTACGACTGTTTTCTACCTACTACCGCGCGTTTATTGATAACATCGTCATCTTCTTAGACATAGCCGAGGATTATATACACCATTTAAGGACTATCTTTAGCCTATTTAAGAAGAAGAATATCGCCATTTCGCCTATCAAATCCTATATTAGCTACCTAGATATAGAGCTCCTTAGCTTTCGTATAGATAGTCTTAGCCTTATAAATATAGCTTAGTATATCGAAGTATTCAAGTAACTATCCTTCCTATATACGTTAAAGGCGTTAGAACAGTATTTAGGCGCTACTAGTTTCCTATAGTACTTGATTCTATACTATATAAAGATCGCCAAACCATTATAAAAATATAAAACTAAGTTATTAGCGCAAGGGCGTAAGTCTGGCAGTTTGGAAGTCGGCAACCATACCAAGCGAATAGGCTATTATAGCCGTACTTCTTTCAAACCAACCAAGCAAGAAAAGGCATCTTTTTCAGCCCTATAAGAGGCTATCTGTCGTAAGAACCTAACTATCCTATACCACTTCAATCCTGACAAATAGCTATATATTTAACTAGACGGCTGTTTAGAACGCGGATTTGGCGTCATGGTCTTCTATACCCGCGATAGATATAACTAGCACCTAGGCGTACCTATCCTAGCTAACCAAGTGCTACTAGTTATATTCCTAAGCCGCCTATTGACGAAGGCTAAGATACGATATAGGCCCTCTAAATAAGAAGTTGCTTATCTGGTATAGGTAATTCGCAAACTATATACGATAGTCTATTCGGCGTATACGCCAGTTATCGTATTAACTAACCATGCTACTATACACGGAATTATAGAACAAACTAACCTAGATATGAGCTCTACTAACCATACTAACCGTCGCCTGATTAACATGTCTATCTACCTATTATAATATGACCTCAAAGTCTACCATCTTCCTAGAAGGCTCAACTTCGTACTAGACGCCTTAAGCAGACTACGTACGTTATAAGACCCTAAACCGTCTAAACGCTCTAATGAGCTGGCTATACTTGACGACGTTTGGTTCGCTTTCGCCAAGGCGTAGATAGATCCTAACCTTAAAACGAAGTTCGTTAACGGCTATAAAATGGATACCAAGTATGCCTATATCATTAAAGACCTTAAAACTAAGTATACAGATAGAGCTATCGACGATAAGGGTATCACTATCTTTTTATACTATAGACTACTATTTGTCTTGATCGACGAGCTCCTCTACTATATTTACCTAGATAGTACTTGCGCGTTATATATACTATCAAGCCTTATATAATATATCCTTAGCTTAGCCTATAATAAGAAGCATCACTTTGGAACTAACAAGATAATATATAACTTACGTAGTATTGTAATCAATAGAAAAACCAGGCGAGTAAAGGACTACGTAAAATACTATCCTATTTGTCAAGTTAATACTATAGATTGTAACCTTCCTATAGGCGATTACTAGCTAATCTACCTATTAGATATACTACTAATATAGGTAATCGCCATTGACTTTATAGTAATACTACCGTTAGTTACATCAGCTAGAACACTATAATACTTAGACAGGTATAATAAATTCGATTCGATAATAACAATATCCTACAAGTCATCTAAACGAACACTCCTTATACTAGGCCACTCTAGCTATACTACTACAAACTAGGGCTACGTACTAATATAACAATTGCTCCTATCCGACTAGAGAGTGCTAATAGCCATTATATCTAACCGCGATCGCAAATTTACTTCCGAACTATAGACAGGCATATAGAAGGCACTAGGCACGAAACTGTTAATGATAACCGTGTACCACCTATAGGGAGACAGTCTTATAGAGCGAAAGAACTAGACTATAGAAATTGCTCTATACTTCTTCGTATACAAAAAACCAAATGACAATTGGACCGCTATACTTCTGTAGCTTTAGTAGCATTTAAATAGCTCCTATGCCGCCTCTATTAGCGTGTCACTATACGAGCTACTATATGGTTTCAAACCTATAGGACCGTTAGAAGCGCTGACCATACCGTTAACAAATACGGCATAAGATATCCCGGTCCTATACGAATATCTACGCTAAGATGCCTAGATAGTAATAGATTTTGTAGCAGCTTGAGCTAAATACGGATATAACGCTAGCTATTGCGACATCGAGTTTAAGCCAGGTAACTAAGTATATTTATACCTATACTATAGCTACTATCTACCGGGTTGACCATTATATAAATTGTCCTAATAGTATATAGGCCTGTTTGAGATTGTTAAATGTATTAGCTGTCTAGTATACTACTTACGATTACTACCTAATATAGATATATACCTAGTAATATCTATAGCCTATTTGTCGCCTACGCCTCCTAGAACCAACCTATACAACCGTGCTATACCACCTATTAGCCCTATTAAAGATAGCTATACCGATAGTAGGCTAGAATCTAGCGACAAATACGAAGTCAAGCGCATTTAGGACTATAAGCTTATACACGGCAAATATAAGTATCTTGTCAAATGGAAAGGACTCGGCCATAAATACAACGTCTAGAAAACTAACTTCTAACTATACTACGTGTGTAAGATGGTAAACGAATACTAGGCTTATCAAGGAGGGTAACCAACCGCCTTAAAGACTCGCCTAGAGGCAGGCGCGGCTAGAAAAGCTACGTCAAAGACTCGCCCGGAGGTAGGCGTAGCTAGAAAACGCCTACGTGGAACGAGTGTGGACTAGGACAATATATAAGATACTATAATGGTGGCATAATACTACTATTTGTAACTGGGATATTTATATGGAAAGAGAGCTTAAATTAGGAGCTATTTGGAGCCTGTAGTGCGGGTACTGCGTTTTCTTTTCTAGGCGGGGGACTTGATATAGTATATATCTGTAGACACGTCTATTATGTAAGGTTAGATTAGTAAGCCCTGTGGATGCCTGTAAATGGTAGGCTCTTTGTGCCTATCTTCTTCTTATATAGAGCTATAGGGCTAGCAAACGTTGATAGAGGATATCGATCTTTTGAACTATTTTGACTACTATAACCAGACCTCTATCACTATTAATAATAATCGTATACTACCTATAAGGAGATAGTCTTATAGAGCAAAAGAACTAGACTATAGAAATTGCTCTATACTTCTTTATATACGAGAAACTAGATGACAATTAGACTACTATACTTCTATAGCTTTAGTAGCATTTAAATAGCTCCTATACCGCCTCTATTAGTATATTACCATATAAGCTACTATATAGTTTCAAACCTATAGGACCATTAGAAGCGCTAACCATATATCTCAGAAATATATATATAGATACCGCCTAGGCCACCGACATAGACAGGCTAATCAAGCCAAAGGGACAGAAGAACTAATTATAGCACAGGAAGCATTATAATTACTACGTTCACTAGTGATCCGGGTAATCACCACCATACACTCACTCACGATTACCATAATCAGGAGTGATCACCAGGGTTATATATACATATAGATAGTCACTCGTTATAGTAGACTCTAGGAGTTCACTAGTAATAGTAATTATAATTATAGTACTCCTAATAGCATCACACTACTATAAGAGGTAACTCTATTATTATAAACCCTTTAGCTTTACCAAATCCCTTAGACGACCTATACACTTAACCTGCTCTACCTACCTTCGTCTAAACCCTTTTAGAAGAAGTCTGAGTTAGGTTTATTATACATTATTATCACTCCCTTTGTTCTATTATAGTTTAGGACGAAGGTGACTTTGACCTTGATATCAATATAGCTACTAACGTCATAGCCAAATAACTACTTGCCTAGCTTAGTTAACTCTAGTAGCGAATCTAGGAGTTAGACTAGAGAGATAAGGCTACTTAAGCTCAAATCAAGGAACTCGAAAATGGTAAAAAGCACTTATAGAAATTGGTTAACAAGGCCTACACCAAAATCAAGGTACTTAAGACTACTAAAGTAAGCCATATTAAGATCGAACTACCTAGCAAATATAGAGGAACTAAGGAGGATCTTATAGGATTCCTAATGAACCTCCGATCCTACTTCTAGCTTAATAATGACAAGTTTCCGGACGATAAAGCTAAAGTCCTCTATATAGCTACTAGACTAGAGGGCAAGGTACTTAGATAGTTCGAGCCTACGTAGAATGACTACCTTACTAAAGAAGACGAAGACGACTAAGACGTATTTATATAGGCAGTCTTTCGATCCTATAACCGCTTTGAAGAAGAGCTTTAGAAGGTTTTTGGCGATAAGGATAAGAAGATTTATATATAAGAAAGACTCGCTAATCTCCGATAGACTAAGTTAGTAGCCTCCTATACTATATAGTTTAGACAGGATATACTTAAGTCTTAGTTTAATAATAAGGCATTAATATAACTATTCTATAATGGCTTAAAGGAAAAAGTTAAAGACAAGCTATATAAGTATAACTAACCTAAAACTCTAGACGAATATATTATATAGGCTATTAGAATCGATGATCGGCTCTATATATAGGAGTAGTAGAAACGAGGTTAAATAAATAGAACTATAGTCAAGGCTAACGACAAGAAAAAACAAGTATATGTTAGTACCTTATATAGGATATATCCTAGAGCTATAGATATAGATATAGTATAGAAGTAAGATAAGAAGAAGACGACCAAAGATAGGTCTTATATTACCTACTATAACTACAGAAAGAAAGGACATTATAAGTGAGAATGTCAAAGCCCAAAGAAAGATTAGAAACTAGTTCTAGGAAAGGAAACTACAGTTATCGACGAAACCAAGGATATCGTCAAAATAGCGGCTACAGGCTACAAAAACAAGGATAGCAATACAGATAGTTCTAAATATAACATTAACTATAAAGAGGAACAGGCGCTATACTCCAAATTAGTTACTATAGATCTAGAGACTAGTACTATAGAATAGGACATTATAGGAGAGTATATACCACCACTTTCGATTCTCCTAGCCCTACAGCAGTAGGGTTTTATAGTTATATAGAGGTAAGATAGATGTCACGAATTAGCCATATAAGGCGACCCGACAAGGTATACAGAACCAATTAGGAACCACAAGACCTAAGGACCAATCAGAAAGTGATTACAATGATCGCACTTTGATCAAGGCAAGCACCTAAACAATGATCGAAGGATTATAGCAGCGATTACACGATCAGAATCTAAGGGGGAACACTTAGGAATAAGGGAACCAGACAAGTATATTAGATAGCTAATCACTCGTTCTAGTAGGCTCTAGAGTTTACCAGTGATAGCAATTTACAATCATAGTACTCCTAATAGCATCGTACTACTGTAAGAGATAACTCTGTTATTATAAACCCTTTAGCTTTACCAAATCCCTTAGACGACCTATATACTTGTCCCGTACTACTTACCTTTGTCTAAACCCTTTTAGAAGAAGTCTAAGTTAGGTTTATTACACGTTGCTATCACTCCCTTTGTTCTATTATGGTTTAGAATAGAGGTAACTTTGACCTTGATATCGATATAGCTACTAGCGTTACGGCTAAATAGCTGCTTACCTAGCTTGGTTAACTCTAGTAGCAAATCTAAGAGTTGGACTAGAGAGACAAGGCTACTT
The DNA here is from genome assembly GCF_042370625.1 of Thermothelomyces heterothallicus. Classification (NCBI taxonomy): domain Eukaryota; kingdom Fungi; phylum Ascomycota; class Sordariomycetes; order Sordariales; family Chaetomiaceae; genus Thermothelomyces; species Thermothelomyces heterothallicus. The sequence goes on along the minus strand of NW_027192562.1, from coordinate 141,875 downwards.
AAGCTCGAATCAAGGAACTCGAGAACGGCGAAAAGTACTTGTAGAAACTAGTTAACAAGGCCTATGCCAAAATCAAGGCGCTTAAGACTACCAAAGCAAGCCGCATTAAGATCGAACTACCTAGTAAGTATAGAGGGACCAAGGAGGACCTTATAGGGTTTTTAACTAACCTCTAATCCTACTTCTAGCTTAATGACGATAAGTTTCCGGACAACAAAGCTAAAGTCCTCTATATAGCTACGAGACTAGAGGGTAAGGCACTTAGATAGTTCGAACCTATATAGAATGACTATCTTACTAAGGAAGACAAGGACGACCGAGACGTGTTTATATAGGCAGTCTTTCGATCCTATAACCGTTTTAAAGAAGAGCTTTAGAAGGTTTTTAGCGATAAAGATAAGAAGATTTATATATAAGAAAGACTTGCTAATCTCTAATAGACTAAGTTAGTAGCCTCCTATACTATATAGTTTAGACAGGATATACTCAAGTCTTAGCTTAACGATAAGGCATTAATATAACTATTCTATAACGGCTTAAAGGAAAAGGTTAAAGACAAGCTATATAAGTATAACCAGCCTAAAACTCTAGACAAATATATTGTATAGGCTATTAGAATCGACGATCGGCTCTATATATAAGAATAATAGAAATAAGGTCAAATAAACGGAACTACGGTTAAGGCTAATAATAAGAAAAAGCGAGCATACGTTAGTACCTTATATAGGACGTATCCTAGAGCTATAAATATAGATGTAGTATAGAAGTAGGATAAGAAGAAGATATCTAAAGACAAGTCTAACGCTACCTACTATAACTATAGAAAGAAAGGATACTATAAGCGAGAATGTCAAAGCCTGAAGAAGGACTAGAAACTAGTCTTAGGAAAGGAAACTATAGTTATTAACGAAACTACTAAGGATATTACCGAAGTAGCGGCCACGAGCTACGAAGATAGGGATAGCAATATAGATAGTCTCGAATATAATAATAATAGCAAAGATAGACAGACACTATACTCCAAACTAGTCACTATAGACCCAGAAATAGGTACTGCTAAATAGGATACAGCAGGGGAGTATACGCTACCGATTTCGATTCTCCTAGTCTTAAGGTAGTAGGGTTTTATAGTCACATAGAGGCAGGATAGATTATAGATAACCGACACCTAAGGAGTCGACCGACCCGGACCGAACATCTTGTTCCTTTAGGAATAGATTAAATGGTACCGTAACGAAGTTTTCCGGCTTAATACGGAGTTACGCGAACGAGATAGATACCTAACTTAACTTGCCTAGTAGAGCGATAAGATAAGGGACGAAATAAGGGAACTCTGACGTATTATAGAAACTATTAAAGGGGAATAGCCTGTAACGTACGATAGACCTAATAATTACACTAAGCACTTTGACGATTAGTAACTTAGCTATAACATATAGAACCTAGAGTACCAGTTTATATACGCGAACTATAGAAAAGATAAACGTATATAGGAAAGCTATTAGAAGAAACATTCTTACCTTAGTATTAGGGTACCTATAGTCTATATATAGTAAGAAGGATTCGAAAAAGAATTCTAATATTTTCTAGGTAACGCTATATAACTATACCCTTGATATAAGGCATATATATAAGTGCCCTAGTTCTAGTATATAGTATATAAATATCGATACCACTTTCGTGACAAATTCGAAAACAATTACTAGCCGACCCGATAGGAAAACGAGGACGGAAGTTTACACCCTATAGAATAGGTCTATGACACGGGAAATAGAGCGGCCGAATTACTCTAGAAGATCGAAACCCGGAGTCTAGAAGGCATTACAGTAGTTCCAAGACAAGCCTAGCCTAGGTACTACGGAACAGGACGAGATATATAGGACTCATGCTAGAGTAACGATTATCTTTATCACAAGGACGAAAAGAAATCGCGAATTTGGGAGCTTTAGATAAAGCTATAGTATATATAATGGAAAGTAGAACGGACCTAATAGTAGGAAGTTACAAGTACTTAATAGCTTATAGAAATGAGTACGATCGACGAAGCCGTCATTAGCCGAACAATCGAAGAGGTTAACACTAACCTGGGAAACGGGTTAAGGCTCTTCAAGGGGCCCGAAAATCATTAACACTAGTATAACGGCAAGTGATAACGTAGTATAGGAGGAACTAGTACAAGAGACCACTATATCAAGACCTCCTAGTAGAAACATAGGAAATCGCCGTAATCTTTAGACGACGATGATAAGATAAGCAACTATAGATAATAGTACAATGGAAATAGCACGAAATACTTGCACTAGTAGACAGTAGAGCAGAGATAAACCTAATCTCACTAACACTTATAAATTAGTTATAGATACCCTAGAGAATGAAACGGAAGTATAGTATAGTCAAAGGGCCATTCCTAACGTAATAGGTATATAGAGAGACCAAACCGATCAATATTACTATAGCAAGGAAGACTATAGCAGTTATATTTAGCATTATAGATATAGGCGATAACAAAGATATAATACTAGGACTACTATAGTATAAAGACTATAACCTAGACATTAGCTAGAAGAATGGTAGCTACCTATAACCCCAAATAGAGTCGTATTCGACTAGTATAATAAGAAGCGTATAAGGATTACAACAGACAGGTACCTAGGGAGAGGTACATTCTACGGATCTACTACAAGAGATAGGCAGTAGCAGACAGACCACTACAGACTCTAGAAGAAGCGGTATAACAATATCGACACTACGATAGGAGGAACGAGCCGAACCACCGATAGCTATTCTCTCCGTTAACGTATATAGAACACTATAACTAGAACAGTAGATCGAGATAGGAGAAATCGCTAGTATCGCTATAGACGGAACCAAGTTTGTATACTATCAGAAAACCGAGAAACGAGACAAGACTAGGGAAGTACCGAAGGAGTACGAGGGACACCTAGCATTCGAACCGAAGCATCTAGAAGGATTACTAGAACACGGCCTATAAGATCACAAGATCAAGCTCAAGGAAGGAGTACGACTAAAGTTCTTTAAAATTTATTATATAAGCTAGACGCAGAACAAAGAACTTAAGCGATATTTAGAGGAGAACCTTCGAAGAGGATATATCTGCCTATCGACATCGCTAGTAGGCTACCTAATCCTATTTGTACCTAAGAAAGACAGAAAGCTATAGTTATACATCGACTATTGGCAACTTAACGAATAGACCGTGAAAAACCGATACCTATTACTACTAATCTTATAGCTCCGAGATTAGTTAATAGGAGCCTAATATTTCATGTATCTTGACTTGCTATCGGCCTATAACTATATATAGATTAAAGAAGGCGACGAGTAGAAAACGGCCTTTAGGATACCCTATAGCTACTATAAGTACCTCGTTATACTATTTAGACTTACGAACGTACTGGTAACGTTCTAAGCCCTAATTAATTAAGCTATCCGACCCTTTCTTAATAAATTTACAGTATATTATCTCGATAATATACTTATCTTCTCTAAGACAATAGATAAATACCAGAAGTATATAAGAGTAATGCTAGACGCGTTATATATATATAAGCTATTAGTTAACAAGGAAAAGAGCGAATTCCACGTTAAGAAGATAGTGTTTTTAGGATACGAGATATCCCTAGGACAAATCCGGATAGAACCCTCAAAGGTTAAAGCTATTAAGAATTAGCTACGACCGACGTTAGTCATAGAAGTACGAAGTTTCATCGGATTTACGAACTTCTACCAGATGTTTATTAGGAACTTTAGAGCGATCGTACGACTATTGTACAAACTTACTAAGAAGAACGCTAAATTCTAATAGGAAGAGCAACACGAGCAAGCACTTATATAGATTCGCGATGCTATTACCAAGGATCTAGTACTAGTATTACTAGACCCTAAGAAGCCATTCAAGGTAGAAACGGACGCTTTAGACTACGCTATCGGAGGACAATTAGGATAACGAGACAAACAAGGGAAGCTATATCTTATAGCCTTCTTTTTAAAGAAGCTCGATGGACCATATCTTAACTACCTAATCTATAACAAGGAACTATTTACGATTATCGAAGCTTTTAAGGAATAGTAACTATACCTTAATGGTATAGTTAAACTAGTATAAGTATATATAGATTACAAGAACTTACGATACTTTACGATGACAAAGGAGCTTAACGGATAATAAATACAATAGGTAGAATTCTTTACAGAATTCAATTTTAAGATCCGCTATAAGAAAGGCAAAGAGAACATACAAGCAGACGCCTTAAGCCGACAAACGGATTACATAGAAGGACAAACGGAAATAACGCCACCGTTATTTAAGGAACAAATAGACGGAACGCTACATTACAAAACGTAGACACCCGTAGAAGATAATCCACTCGACTCGTTCCTAGAATATTATATAATCTTTCGAGAAGAAAGGATTAACGAGGTATAGTATCAAGTAATACCCGGACTAGTAGTACCTAACGAAGTAGAAGAAAAAGATAGGAAACTCTAGTACCAAGGTAAAGTGTACATCTATAATAAAGACTAATAGCTACGAATGATTCGAGAACTCTACGAGTCGAAACTCGGAGGATATAAAGGAGTTACGAAGACTATTACATAAGTCAAGAAACACTATAACTTCTTATAGCTAACGGCACAAGTTAAGGAAGTCGTACAGAGCTACGACATCTATAATCGAAGTAAGACGGTATAATACAAGCCGTATAGGCTACTTTAGCTACTACTAATAGCTAATAAACTATAGAGTCTAGTTATAATAGACTTTATTACAAAGCTACTAGAATCTAAGGATACGGCTATAGGAGTAATCTACGATAGTATTCTTACTATAGTAGATCGCCTAACTAAATAGGTATACTTCTTTCCCTATAAGGAGTCCTAGATAGCTAAATAGCTAGCAGACGTAATCTATTAACAAGTTGCATTAGTATATACTTAGCTGTAAGAATAGATTACTAATAGAAATACTAAGTTCGTATCGAAGTTCTAGTAAGCGTTAATATAACGATTAGGTATTAATAGTAAACTATTAATAGCATATTACCCACAGACTAACAGACAAACAGAGCGACTAAACCAAGTTATTAAGTAGTACCTCCATTCTTATATTAACTACTAACAAGACGACTAGGTTATACTATTACTAATAGTATAACTCGCTTATAATATAATGCTAATAGAAATGACCAAAGTCATACCGTATGACGAACCTAACTCAGACTTCTTCTAAAAGGGTTCAGACAAAGGTAGGTTAAGCGGAACAAACGCGCAGGTCGTCTAAGGGATTCGGTAAAGCCAAAGGGTTCACAACAACACTATAGTTGTCTCTCATAGTAGTCAGCGATACTTGATATAAGTACTATAATTATAGATTACTATCATTAGTAGACTCCCGAGTCCGCTATAACGAGTGACTATCTACATATATATATAACCCTAGTGATCACTCCTGATTACAGTGATCGTAAGTGATCGTATAGTGGTGATTACCCTGATCACTAGTAAGCGCAGTGATCATAGCGCCTCCTATGTTATGATTAGCCCTTCCGTTCCTTTGGCTTGATTGGTCTGTCTGTGCCGGTGGCCTAGGCGGCATCTGCATACATATTTCCGTGACACGATGCCCTTCCTTCAAGGCTTTCGTCCTGAAAGCCCTCTTTAGGCCGTTTCAAATAGCGCCAATATCCCTTACGATCCTTATACGTGTTTTTCTCCTTAGCTCCTTGTTATCCTTTGCACTGTTAATTATACCGTCTAACGTACGTAGGTCCTAAGCGTCTATTCGTCGTAAGCGCCTAGCTTAGTTTATTTCCGATCATGGGTTTATAGTAATGGCGTATTCTCATTACGTAGAGTATAACCGAGTATATAAAATGATTAAAAAATCTCGTCGTTACGAGGCTTACGTATATTAGGGTCGTACTTATAATGGTTCTAGTGTTCTAGCTTCTTCTTATAGGTTCTCGTTCCCTTACGGAGGTACGTCGCTAATCGTAGTGTAATAGATCGTATTATATATAAGTAGTATCGTTTGAAGGCTAAAGAGAAAGAGGCCGAAGCCTTGTTACGAGAATACCAACGTAAAGCTTCTAAGGCGTTAACCCGTTTGACTCGGGTTCGTAAGTAGCGAGAGTTTTTAGTAGAGAAGGGGGCAGATATAATTACACGGGGTTTGTCGAATCTAGACGAATTAGAGGCGGTAGAGTAATAGGAATCGGAGGCTGTCCTAAATATACAGCTTAACGGTAGCGTTGACGTTATTAACTAGGGCGCTATCTTCGATTCTATCCTAGGTTTGCCTTTGGCCGATCTAGGTTCTACCAATAGAACTGTTCGAGTTTCTTAGGGCAGTTTAAGTTCTTAACTAGTTCCTATAAGTTGTCTTCTAGTCCAAAATCAAGCTATTTAACTAGATACTATAGTTTCCTATTAATAATATATAAATCTAGAATTTCTTTGACGTCCTATTCTTCCTCTTCATCTTCCGCTTCGATGTTTGTAGCGATTTTGGCGTTCTTTGGTGCTAGTTCGAGAAGTAAAATATAAAAAACATCTATCTATAGTTATATAGATAACAATAACGATAGTCGATAGTTAGATGTCGAGATTCGTTCTTTGATAATAAAGGGTCTAACCTTCTTAAAGTCTAGCTTCGTGTTTAGTCGCTTGGTTCGTAGGTTTCGTGTGATCAGATAGACTTTGTCTCCCCTCTCTAGGCAAAATCCCTTGAGCCTGTGTTTGTCGTAGTGGTTCTTTATTCTGGTTCTGATAAACTTAAGTTCCTTTTTAAGTTTCTTATACAATGCGTGCATTTGCTTTGCTTTGACTGCCGCTCTTGGCACTGTAACCTCTAGTCCTTGCCTTAGGTCTGCTTTGTATCTATAGTTTGTAAAGAATGGTATAACTTTGGTCGTTTCTGTCGGCGTTGTATTATAAGCGAGTTATACTATTAGTAATAGTATAACCTAGTCGTCTTGTTAGTAGTTAACGTAGGAACAGAGGTACTACTTAATAACTTGGTTTAGTCGCTCCGTTTGTCCGTTAGTCTATAGGTAATATGCTATTAATAGCTTGCTATTAACGCCTAATCGTTGTATTAACGCTTGCTAGAACTTCGATGCGAACTTAGTGTCTCTATTGGTGATCTATTCTCGTAGCCAAGCGTGTACTGATGTAACTTGCCGATAGATCACGTCTACCAGCTGTTTAGCTATCTAGGACTCCTTGTAAGGAAAGAAGTATGCCTATTTAGTTAGGCGATCTACTATAGTAAGGATACTATCGTAGATTACTCCTATAGCCATGTCCTTAGATTCTAGCAGTTTCGTAATAAAGTCTATCGTAACTAAACTCTATGGTTTATTAGCTATTAATAGTGGCTAAAGCAGCCTATACGGCTTATATCGTGCTGTCTTGCTTCGATTGCAGATATCGTAGCTCTATATGACTTCCTTGACTCGTATCGTTAACTATAGAAAGTCGTAGTGTTTCTTAACTTATACAATAGTCTTCGTAACTCCTTTATATCCTTCGAGTTTCGACTCGTAGAGTTCTCGAATCATTCGCAGCTACTGATCCTCGTCATAGATATATGCTTTGCCTCGGTACTAGAGTTTCCTATCTTTTTCTTCTACTCCGTTAGGTACTACTAGTCCGGGTGCTACTTAATACTATACCTTGTCAATCCTTTCTTCTCGAAAGATTACGTAGTATTCTAGGAACAAGTCGAGTAGATCATCTTCTATAAGTATCTACATTTCGTAATATAGCGTTCTGTCTTTTCGTTCCTTAAACAACGGTAGCGTTATTTCCGTTTGTCCTTCTGTATGGTCTGTTTGTCGGCTTAAGGCGTCCGCTTGTACGTTCTCTTTACCTTTCTTATAATAGATCTTAAAGTTAAATTCCGCGAGGAATTCTACCTACCGTATTTATCGTCTATTAAGCTCCTTTGTTATTATAAAGTACCATAAATTCTTATAATCTATATATACTTATACTAGTTTAATTATACCACTAAGGTATAGTTACTATTCCTTAAAAGCTTTAATAATCGCAAGTAGTTCCTTATTATAGATTAGATAGTTAAGATATAATCTATCGAGCTTTTTTAAAAAGAAGGCTATAGGATATAGCTTCCCTTATTCATCTTATTATCCTAACTATCCTCTAATGGTATAGTCTAAAGCGTCCGTTTCCACCTCGAATGGCTTCTTGGGATCTGGTAATATTAGTATTAGATCCTCGGTAATGGCGTCGCAAATCTACGTAAATGCTTACTTGTACCACTCTTCCCATTAGAACTTAGCGTTCTTCTTGGTAAGCTTGTACAATGGTTATACAATTGCTCTAAAGTTCCTAATAAATATCTGGTAGAAGTTTGTAAACCTAATGAAACTTCGTACTTCTGTAACTAACGTCGGTCATGGCTAATCTTTAATGGCTTTAACCTTTGAGGGTTCTATCCGAATTTGTCCTAGGGATATCTCGTATCCTAAAAATACCGTCTTCCTGATGTGGAATTCGCTCTTTTCCTTATTAACTGATAGCTTGTATACGTATAATGTATCTAATACTGCTCTTATATACTTCTAGTGTTTGTCTATCGTCTTAGAGAAGATAAGTATATCGTCGAGATAATATACTGTAAATTTGTCGAGAAAGGGGCGGATAGCTTAATTAATTAGGGCTTAGAACGTTACTAGTATATTTATAAGTCTAAATGGTATGACGAGGTACTTATAGTAGCTATAGGGTATCCTAAAGGCCGTTTTCTACTCGTTACCTTCTTTAATCTATATATAGTTATAGGCCGATAGTAAGTCAAGATACGTAAAATATTAGGCTCCTACTAACTAATCTTAGAGCTATGAGATTAGCGGTAACGGGTATCGGTTTTTCACGGTCTGTTTGTTAAGTTGTTAATAGTCGATATATAACTATAGCTTTCTGTCTTTTTTAGGCATAAATAGGATTAGGTAGCCTGCTAGCGATGTCGACGAGCGGATATATCCTCTCCAAAGGTTCTCTTCCAAATATCGCTAGAGTTCTTCGTTCTATGTCTAGCTTATATAGTAGATCTTGAAGAACTTTAATTATACTCCTTCCTTAAGCTTGATCTTGTAGTCCTATAGGCCATGTTCTAATAATCCTTCTAGATGCTTTGGTTCGAATGCTAGGTATCCTTTATACTCCTTTGGTACTTCCCTAGTCTTATCTTGTTTCTCGGTTTTCTAATAGTATACGAATTTAGTTCTATCTATAGCGATACTAGCGATTTCTCCTATCTTAACCTATTACTCCAATTATAGTGCTCTACATTTGTCAACGGAGAGAATAGCTATCGGCGGTTTAGCTCGTTCCTCCTGTTATAACGTTGGTGTCGTTATACCGCTTCTTCTAGAGTCTGTATTGGTCTGTCTGCCACTGCCTGTCTCTTGTGGTAGATCTGTGGGATATGCCTTCCCTTGAGTATCGTCTGTTCGTGATCCTTATGTGCTTCCTATCTTGCTGGTTGGATATGACTCTATTTGGGGTTATAGGTAGCTACTATTCTTCTAGCTAATGTCTAGGTTATAGTCTTTGTGCTATAGTAGTCCTAGTATTATATCTTTGTTATCGCCTATATCTATAATGCTAAATATAACTACTATAGTCTTCCCTGCTATAGTAATATCGATCGGTTCGGTCTCCCTATATACCTATTATATCGGGAATGGCCCTTTGACTATACCATGCTTCCGTTTTATTCTCTAGGGTATCTGTAGCTAATTTACAAGTATTGGCGAAATTAGGTTTATCTCCGCTCTATTATCTACTAGTATAAGCATTTTGTACTACTTCTATTATATCGTTATCTATAGTTGCTTGTCTTACTATCGTCGTCTAAAGATTATAGCGATTTCCTATATTTCTATCGGGAGGTCTTAATATAGTGGTTTCTTATGCTAGTTCCTCCTATACTACGCTACCACTTGCCGCTATATAGGCGTTAATGGTTTTCGGGCCCCTCGAAGGGCCCTAACCCGTTTCCTAGGTTAGTATTAACCTCTCCGATTATTTGGCTAATAGCGGCTTTATCGATTATTCTTATTTCTATAAGCCATTAAGTGCTTATAGCTTCCTACTATTAGGTCTATTCTACTTTTCGTTGTATAGTCTATAGCTTTATCTAAAGCTCCCAAATTCGCGATTTCTTTTCGTCCGTGTGATAGAGATAATCGTTACTCCAGTATAAGTCCTATATATCTCGTCCTATTCCGTAGTGCCTAGGCCAGGCTCGTTTTAGAACTACCGTAATGCCTTCTAGACTTCAGGTTTCGATCTTCTAGAGTAATTCGGCCGCTCTATTTCCCGTGTTATAGACCCATTCTATAGGGTGTAAACTTCTGTCCCTATTTTCCTGTCGGATCGGCTAATGATTGTTTTCGAATTTGTTGTAGAAGTGGTATTAGCATTTGTATACTATATACTAGAACTAGGGCACTTATATGTATACCTTATATCGAGGGTATAATCGTGTAGCGTTGCCTAGAAGATATTAGAATTCTCTTCTAAATCCTTCCTACTATATATAGACCGTAGGTACCCTAATACTAAGGTAGGAATGTTTCTTCTAGTAGCTTTCCTATATACGTTTGTCTTTTCCGCGGTTCGCGCGTATAAACTAGTACTCTAGGTTCTATATATCGTAGCTAAGTTACTAATCGTCAAAGTGCTTGGTGTAACTATTAGGTCTATTGTATATCACGGGCTATTCCCCTTTGATAGTTTCTATAATACGTTAGAGTTCCCTTATTTCGTCCCTTATCTCGTTACTCTACTAGGCAAGTCAAGTCAGATATCTATCTCATTCGCGTAACTCCGTATTAAGCCGAAAAACTTTATTATAGTACTATTTGATCCGTTCCTAAAGGAACAAGATGTTCGGTCCGGGTCGGTCGACTCCTTAGGTATCGGTTGTCTACGATCTATCTTATCTCTACGTAACTATAAAACCCTACTACCTTAAGGCTAGGAGAATTAAAATTAGTAGTATATACTCCCCTACCGTATCCTATTTGGCAATACCTATTTCTAGGTCTATAGTAACTAGTTTAGAGTATAGTGTCTGTTCGTCTTTACCGTTATTATCGTGTTCGAGACTATCCGTATCGCTATCCCTATCTTTATAGCTTGTAGCTATTACTTCGACGACGTCCTTGGTTTCGTCGATAACCGTAGTTTCCTTTCCTAGGACTAGTTTCTAATCTTTCTTCGGGCTTCGACATTCCTACTTATAGTGTCCTTTCTTTCCGTAGTTATAACAGGTAGCGTTAGACTTGTCTTTAGCTATCTTCTTCTTATCCTACTTCTATACTACATCTATATCTATAGCTCTAGGATATATCCTATATAAGGTATTAACGTATACTCGCTTTTTCTTGTCGTTAGCCTTAACTATAGTTCTATTCATTTGACCTCGTTTCTACTATTCCTATATATAGAGCCGATCGTCGATTCTAATAGCCTATATAATATATTTGTCTAGAGTTTCAGGCCGGTTATACTTATATAGCTTGTCTTTAACCTTTTCCTTTAAGCCGTTATAGAATAGTTATATTAACGCCTCGTTGTTAAGCTAAGACTTAAGCATATCCTATCTAAACTATATAGCGTAGGAGGCTACTAACTTGGTCTATCGGAGATTAGTAAGTCTTTCTTACACGTAAATCTTCTTATCTTTATCGCTAAAGACCTTCCGAAGCTCTTCTTCGAAACGGTCATAGGATCGAAAGACTACCTATATAAAGGCGTCTTAGTCGTCCTCGTCTTCCTTAGTAAGATAGTTATTTTATATAGGTTTGAACTATCTAAGTGCCTTGCCCTCTAGTCTCGTAGCCACATAGAGGACTTTAGCTTTATTATCTAGAAACTTGTCGTTATTAAGCTAGAAGTAGGATTAGAGGTTTATTAAAAACCCTATAAGGTCTTCCTTGGTTCCTCCGTACTTGCTAGGTAGTTCGATCTTGATACGGCTTACTTTGGCAGTCTCGAGCGCCTTGATTTTAGCGTAGGCCTCGTTAACCAGTTTCTACGAGTGCTTTTCGCCGTTCTCGAGTTCCTTAATTCGAGCTTAAGCAGCCTTGTCTCTCTAGTCTAACTCCTGGATTCGCTGCTAGAGCTAACCAAGCTAGGCGAGCAGTTGTTCGGCCGTGACATTGGTAGTTATGTCGATATCGAGGTTAAAGTCACCTCCGTTCTAAACTATAATAGAATAAAGGGAGTAATAGCAACGTATGACGAACCTAACTTAGACTTCTTCTAAAAGGGTTTAGACGAAGGTAGGTTAAGCGGAACAAACGCGTAGGTCGTCTAAGGGATTTGGTGAAGCTAAAGGGTTTATAATAATACTATAGTTGTCTCTTATAGTAGTTAGCGATACTTGGTATAAGTACTGTGATTATAGATTGCTATTACTAGTAGACTTCTAAGTCTGCTATAACGAGTGACTATCTATATATATATATAACCCTAGTGATTACTCCTGATTATGGTGATCGTAAGTGATCGTATAGTGGTGATTACCCTAATCACTGGTAAGCGTAGTGATTATAGCGCCTCCTATGTTATGATTAGCCCTTCCGTTCCTTCGGCTTGATTGGTCTGTCTATGCCGGTGGCCTAGGCGGCATCTATATATATATTTCTGTAACATACCGTTCTTTACGAACTATAGATACAAAGCAGACCTAAGGTAAGGACTAGAGGTTATAATACCAAGAGTAGTAGTCAAAGTAGAGCAGATATATACACTATATAAGAAACTTAAAAAGGAACTCAAGTTTATTAGAACCAGAATAAAGAACCATTATAATAAATATAGGCTCAAGGGACCTTACCTAGAAAGGGGAGACAAAGTCTATCTAATTATACGAAATCTACAAACCAAGCGACTAAGTATAAAGCTAGACTTTAAGAAGGTCAGACCCTTCGTTATCAAAGAACGAATTTCGACATCTAACTACTAACTATCGTTATTATTATCTATATAACTATAGACAGACATTTTTCATATTTTACTTTTAGAACTAGCGCCAAAGAACGCCAAAATCGCTACAAATATCGAAGCAGAAGACGAAGAGGAAGAATAGGACATCGAAGAAATTCTAGATTTATATATTATTAACAGGAAACTATAATATCTAGTTAAATAGCTTGATTTTAGACTAGAAGACAACTTATAGGAACCAGTTAAGAACCTAAATTGCCCTAAGAAACTTTAATAGTTCTACTAGAGGAACCCTAACTAACCAAAAGCGACGGACCTAAAACCAACCCGAAATCGGCTAGCAAGGACAGATCCAAAGGAACTTCAGGATACATAGAATCCCAAAGCTATCCGAAATCGGCAGATAAGCGAGATAGGGTCGAAGAAGACGTAGTAACCCCAGAAGCCTCTACTACCGCCGCCGCTTTAGCCTCCTTACGTTCCACTCGCTCTAACTCCTCTACACTATCAATACCCCAAGCAATAGCTCTTATCATCTTCTCAAACCACATTCGTTTCTATTTCCGAAGACAAAGGACCCGCTCCTTAGTAGCCATAAGCTCATCCTTAAGTTTTTAATGCTAAGCCGTAATAGACCAAAGCTAAGTAGGAGAAACGCTAAGAACGTTATAATTTAAACGCTTATTACAAACGTACTCTATATATTGAGAAGAATCGCTTTTCGAAACCTTATACAAACTAAGGCCTTTAGACTCGTATAGTATATAAGGACATATCGTTAAAAGATTATTCAAGGAAAGAATCGCGGCTAGAAGATAGTTAGTATAAAGAGTCGACGTAGTAGGCTTAGACTTCGACTTCTTTCTTATATAATCAGTCATCTTAACGATATTATAAAAGAAGAAAGGAGGGGGATTAAGGAAATACGACTATATACAAGAAGGGGGGGGTATTAGCGCTATTTAAAACGGACCTAAGTCTTTTAAGGACGAAAGACCTAAGGGAGGGGCATCGTATCACGAATTAGCCGTATAAGGCGACCCGACAAGGCATATAGAACCAATCAGGAACTACAAGACCTAAGGACTAATCAGAAAGTGATTGTAGTGATTGTACTTCGATCAAGGCAAGCACCCGAACAATGATCGAAGGATCGTAGTAGCGATCATACGATCGGAATCTAAGGGGGAACACTTAGGAATAAGGGAACCAGACAAGTATATTAGATAGCTAGTCACTCGTTCTGGTAGGTTCTAGAGTTCACTAGTGATAGTAACTTATAATCATAGTACTCCTAATAGTATCATACTACTATAAGAGATAACTCTGTTATTGTGAACCCTTTGGCTTTACTAAATCCCTTAGATGACCTATATACTTGTCCTACACTACTTACCTTCGTCTGAACCCTTTTAGAAGAAGTCTGAGTTAGGTTTGTCATAATAGATCGTAGATAACCGATACCTAAGGAATCGAAAGACCCGGACCTAATGTTCTATTCCTCTAGGAACAGATTGAATAGTATTATAACAAAGTTTTTTAGCTTAATATAGAACTATATAAATAGGATAGACGCTTAATTCGACTTGCCTAATAGAGTAACGAAATAAGGGATAAGATAAGGGAACTCTAATATATCGTAGAAGCTATTAAAGGAGAATAGCCTATAATATATAATAGATCTAATAGTTACACCAAGAATCTAGACGACTAATAGCTTAGTTATAATATATAGAACCTAGAGTACTAGTTTATATATACGAACCATAGAAAAGACGAACGTATATAGGAAAACTATTAGAAGAAACATTCTTACCTTAGTATTAGGGTACCTACGGTCTATATATAATAGGAAGGATTTAGAAAAGAGTTCTAATACCTTCTAGGTAACGCTATATAACTATACCCTTAACACAAGGTATATATATAAGTGCCCTAGTTCCAATATATAGTATATAAATGCCGATACCACTTTCGCGACAAATTCGAAAACAATCACTAGCCAACCCGATAGGAAAATAGGGATAGAAGTTTACGCCCTATAGAATAGATCTACGACGCGGGAAATAGAGCGGCCAAATTACTCTGGAAGATCGAAGCCCGGAGCCTAGAAGGCATTACAGTAGTTCCAAGATAAGCCTGGCCTAGGTACTATGGAACAGGACGAGATATATAGGACATATACTAGAATAATGACTATCTCTATTATATAGACGAGAAGAAATCGCGAATCCGGGAGCTTTAGATAAAGCTATAGTATATACGATGGAAAATAGAACGGACCTAACGATAGGACGTTATAAGTACTTAATAGCTTATAGAAATGAGTATAATTGACAAAGCTGCTATTATCTGAACAATTGAAGAGGTTAGTACCAACCTGGGAAACGGGTTAGGGCCCTCTAAGGGGCCTAAAAACTATTAACGCCTATATAACGGTAGGTAGTAGCGTAATATAAGAGGAACTAGCGTAAGAGACTACTATATTAAGACCTCCTAGTAGAAATATAGGAAATCGCTATAATCTTTAGATGACGATAGTAAGATAAGTAACTATAGATTATAGTATAGTAGAAATAATATAAAATGCTTATACTAATAGATAATAGAGCAGAGATAAATCTAATTTCGCTAACACTTATAAATTAGCTATAGATACCCTAGAGAATAAAGCAAAAGTATAGTATAGTCAAGGGGATATTTCCAATATAATAGGTATATAGGGAGACCAAACCAATTGACATTACTATAGTAGGGAAGACTATAATAGTTATATTTAGCATTATAGACATAGGTAATAATAAAGATATAATATTAGAGTTACTATAGTATAAAGATTATAACCTAGACATTAGCTAGAAGAATAGTAGCTACCTATAACCCTAGATAGAGTCATATTCGACTAGTAAGATAGGGAGCGTGTAAGGATCGCAAGAGGACAATACTTAGGGGAAGGTATATCTTACGGATCTACCGCAAGAGACAGACAATGGCAGATAGACCACTATAGACTCTAGAAGAAGCGGTATAACAACATCGACATTACGACAAGAGGAACAAGCTAAACCGCCAATAGTTATTCTTTCTATTGACAAATACGGAGTACTATAACTAGAGTAGTAGGTAGAGATAGGAGAAATCGCTAGTATCGCTATAGATAGAACTAAGTTTGTATACTATTAGAAAACTAAGAAACGAGACAAGACTAGGGAAGTACCGAAGGAGTATAAAGGATACCTAGCATTCGAACCAAAACATCTAGAAGGATTACTAGAATATAGCCTATAGGATTACAAGATCAAGCTTAAGGAAGGAGTATAACTAAACTTCTTTAAGATCTACTATATAAGCTAGGTATAGAATGAAGAACTTAAGCGATATTTAGAAGAGAACCTTCGAAGAGGATATATCTACCTATCGATATTACTAGCAGGCTACCTAATCCTATTTATACCTAAGAAAGACGGAAAGCTATAGTTATATATCGACTATTAGCAACTTAACGAATAGACCGTGAAAAACCGATACCTATTACTACTGATCTTACGGCTCTAAGATTAGTTAGTAGGAGCCTAATATTTTACATATCTTGACTTACCATCGGCCTATAACTATATACAGATCAAGGAAGGCGATAAGTAGAAAACGGCCTTTAGGACACCCTATAGCTATTACAAGTACCTTATTATACCATTTAGACTTACAAATACACCGGTAACATTCTAAGCCCTGATTGATCAAGCTATCTAACCCTTTCTTAACAAATTTATAGTATATTATCTTGACGATATACTTATTTTCTCTAAAACGATAGACAAACACCAGAAGTATGTAAAAGTAGTACTAGACGTATTATACACGTATAAGCTATTAGTTAACAAGGAAAAGAGCAAATTCTACGTTAAGAAGACGGTATTTCCAGGATATAAAATATCCCTAGGACAAATCCGGATAGAACCTTTAAAGGTCAAAGCTATTAAGGAGTAGCTACAACCGACATTAGTTACAGAAGTATAAAGCTTTATTGGGTTTATAAACTTCTATCGGATGTTTATTAGGAACTTTAGAGCGATCGTATAATCGTTATATAAACTTACTAAGAAGAACGCTAAATTTCAATAGGAAGAACGATATAAGTAAGCATTTATATAGATTCGTAACGCCATTACCAAAGATCTAATACTGGTATTACCAGACCCCAAGAAGCTATTTAAGGTAGAAACGGACGCTTTAGACTATATTATCGGAGGATAGTTAGGATAACGAGACAAACAAGGGAAGCTATACCCTATAGCCTTCTTCTTAAAGAAGCTTGATAGGCTATATCTCAATTATCCAATCTACAATAAGGAACTACTTACGATTGTTAAAGCTTTTAAGGAATGGCGACTATACCTTAGTAGTACGATTAAACTAGTATAAGTATATATAGATTACAAGAATTTACAGTACTTTACAATGACAAAAGAGCTTAATAGATAATAAATATAATAGGTAGAATTCCTTGTGGAATTTAACTTTGAGATCTACTATAAGAAGGGCAAAGAGAACGTACAAGTAGACGCCTTAAGTCGACGAACGGATTATACGAAAGGACAAACGGAAATAACGCTACTATTATTTAAGGAACGAATAGATAGAACGCTATATTACGAAATATAGATACCTATAGACAATGATCTACTTGACTCGTTCCTAGAATGTTATATAATCTTTCGAGAAGAAAGGATTAACGAGGTATAGTATTAAGTAGCACCTAGACTAGTGGTACCTAGTAGAGTAGAAGAAAAAGATAGAAAACTCTGGTACTAAGGCAAAGCATATATCTATGACGAGGATCAGTAGCTACAAATGATTTGAGAGCTTTACAAGTCGAAACTTGGAGGATACAAAGGAGTTACGAAGACTATTATATAGGTCAAAAAACATTACGACTTCCTATAGCTAACGGTATAAGTTAAGGAAGTCGTATAGAACTATGACATTTGCAATCGGAGCAAAATGGTACAATATAAGCCGTATAGGCTACTTTAGCCACTGTTAATAGCTGATAGACCCTAGAGTTTAGTTACAATAGACTTTATTATAAAGCTACTAGAATCTAAAGATATAGCTATAGGAGTAATCTATAATAATATTCTTACTATAATAGATCGCCTGACTAAATAGGTATACTTCTTCCTATATAAGGAATCCTAGATAGCTAAATAACTAGTAGACGTAATCTATCGGCAAGTTACGTTAATATACGCTTAGCCGAAAGAATGGATTACCGACAGAGACACAAAGTTCGTATCGAAGTTCTGGCAAGCGTTAATATAACGATTAGGCGTCAATAGCAAACTGTTAACGGCATATTACCTATAAACGGACGGACAAATAGAATGACTAAATCAAGTTATCAAGCAATACCTCTATTCCTACATCAACTATTAATAAGATAATTAGGTTATACTATTACTAGTAATATAACTTGCCTATAATATAACGCTAACAGAAACGACCAAAGTCATACTATTCTTTACGAACTATAGATATAAAGCAGACCTTAGGCAAGGGCTAGAGGTTATAGTACTAAGAGCAGTAGTTAAAGTAGAACAAATGTATATACTATATAAGAAGCTTAAAAAGGAACTCGAGTTTATTAGAGCTAGAATAAAGAGCTACTATAATAAACATAGGCTCGAGGGACCTTACCTAGAGAGAGGAGACAAAGTCTATCTAGTTATACAAAACCTATAAACCAAACGACCAAGTACGAAGCTAGACTTTAAGAAGGTCGGACCCTTCGTTATCAAAGAACGAATTTCGACATCTAACTACTAACTATCGTTACCATCATCTATACAACTACAGACAGATATTTTTTATATTTCGCTCCTCAAACTAGTACCAAAAAACGCTAAGGCTACTACGTATATTGAAGTAGAAGATAAGGAAGAAGAATAAGATATCGAAGAAATTCTAGATTTATATATTATCAATAGGGAACTATAGTATCTAGTCAAATAGCTCGATTTCGGACTAGAAGACAACTCCTAAGAACTAGTTAAGAACTTAAACTACCCTAAGAAACTCGAACAGTTCTATTAGCAGAACCTAGATCGACCAAAGGTAAAACCAGGACAGAACCGAAAATAGTACCCTAGTTAATAACGTTAACGCCACCGTTAAGTTATATGTCTAGGATAGCCCCCGATTCCTACTATTCTACCGCCTCTAATTCGTCTAGATTTGATAAACCCTATATAATTATATCTGCCCCCTTCTCTACTAGGAACTCTTATTATTCACGAACCTAAGTTAGATAGGCTAACGCCTTAGAAGCTTTACATTAGTATTCTTGTAATAAGGCTTTAGCCTCTTTCTCTTTAGCCTTTAAATGACGTTACTTACGTATAATACAATCTATTATATTACGAT
Organism: Thermothelomyces heterothallicus; assembly: GCF_042370625.1. Taxonomy (NCBI): domain Eukaryota; kingdom Fungi; phylum Ascomycota; class Sordariomycetes; order Sordariales; family Chaetomiaceae; genus Thermothelomyces; species Thermothelomyces heterothallicus. The sequence goes on along the minus strand of NW_027192562.1, from coordinate 122,444 downwards.
TAGCGATATACCCTTATAAAGGAATAGGAACCTATAAGAAGAAACTAGAACGCTAGAACTATTGTAAGTATAACCCTAATATATATAAGCCTTATAGCGATAAGATTTTTCAATCATTTTATATACTCGGTTATACTCTATATAATAAGAATACACTATTACTACAAATCTATAATCGGAAATAAACTAAGCTAGACGCTTACAACAAATAGACACTTAGGATCTATATATATTAGATGGTATAATTGATAGTATAAAGGACAACAAGGGGCTAAGGAGAAAAATACGTACAAGGATCGCAAGGGATATTAGCGCTATTTGAAACGGCCTAAAGAGGGCTTTTAGGTCGAAAGCCTCAGAGAGAGGGCATCGTGTCACAGAAATATATATATAGATACCGCCTAGGCCACCGATACAAACAGGCTAATCAAGCCAAAGGGACGGAAGAACCAATCATAGTACGGGAAGCATTATAATTACTACGTTTACCAGTGATCTAGGTAATCACTACTACACGCTTACTTATAATCACCGTGATTAAGAGTGATCACCAGGGTTATATATATATATAGATAGTCACTCGTTATAGTAGACTCTGGGAGTTCACTAGTAATAGTAATCATAATTATAGTACTCCTAATAGCATTATACTACTATGAGAGGCAACTCTATTGTTATAAACCCTTTGGCTTTACCGAATCCCTTAGACGACCTATATACTTGTCCCGCTCTACCTACCTTTGTCTGAACCCTTTTAGAAGAAGTCTAAGTTAGGTTCGTTATACTATACTATCGTTAAATATAGTATAAGATATCCTGGTCCTATGCGAATATCTATACCAAGATACCTAGATAGTAATAGATTTTATAGTAGCTCGAGCTAAACATAGATATAACACTAGCTACTATGAGATCAAGTTTAAGCTAGGTAACCAAATGTATTTATACTTATACTATAGCTATTATCTACTAGGTCGACTATCGTATAAACTATCCTAATAACATATAAGCCTATTTAAGATCGTTAAACGTATTAGCTATCTAGTATACCGCTTATAATTACCACCTAATATAGATATATACCTAGTAATATCTATAGCCTATTTATTACCTATACCTCCTAGAACCGACCTATATAACTATACTATATTACCTACTAGCCCTATAGAAGATAGCTATACCAATAGCAGGCTAGAATCTAGTAACAAATATAAAGTCAAGTATATTTAGGACTATAAGCTTATACATAGTAAATATAAGTATCTTATCAAATAAAAAGGACTTAGCTACAAATATAACGTCTAGAAAACTAACTTCTAGCTACGCTATATACATAAGATAGTAAACGAATACTAGGCTTGTCAAGGAAGGTAACCAACTGCCTCAAAGACTCGCCCGGAGGCAGGCACGGCTAGAAAAGCCGTATCAAAGACTCGCCCAGAGGCAGGCACGGCTAGAAAACGCCTACATAGAACGAGTATAGACCAGAACGACATATAAGATACTATAGTAGTAGTATAATACTACTATTTATAAACGGGGATATTTACGTAGAAAGAAAGCTCAAATTGGGAGCTATTTGGAGCCTGTAGTACGGGCACTGCGTTTTCTTTTCTGGGCGGGGGACTTGATGTAGTACGTGTCCGTGGACATGTCCATCATGTAAGGTTAGATTAGTAAGCCCTGTAGATGCCTGTAAATGGTGGGTTCTTTGTGCCCATCTTCTTCTTATACAGAACCACAGGGCCAGCAAACGTTGATAGAGGACATCGATCTTTTGAACTATTTTGACTACTACAACCAGACCTCTATCAATATCATATTCGTTTCCACTCTTGCGAGTTCTGGCCTCGTTCCTCGACCACTTTCTTTGTCATTGGCCGCGGCCAAGGTGCTGTTGGTTGTTGCTGTGACTCATCACTGCATTAGCGAGATGTACGAATTGACCTTACCCTTAGGGGCCCGGGTTGCCATACATACACACCACCAATTGCCGCGGTTACCTTACCATAGTGTAGTGGAGTTTCTCGGGGACTTTTGCATGGGCGCTTGGCCAATACCTCATACAATCGTGGGCGGAATTGCACTGCGGCATGTCAAGGAAGTCAACATCGCCCGCGCGGAACCACGGAGCCGCGCGTTGCCTTGGTTATCGGGCTTGGTGTCGGCCTGAATCCGCCTGAGGAGGAGGGCGGTGGGGGGCTACGCGAACCCCCCCCCCCCCGGGAGGAGTTGTATTATAATTACGCCCCCCGCAGGAGATACACACGGAGCAGCTGACCAAGTTGCATGCCTCGTGGAAGCCGCCGCCGACGGATCAGGATGAGAGGCTAAGACGCAAGTGGGTGATATTTAATTAATATGTCCAGATTCGAGATTGATTTATTTTGTTTTACGTTTTTTGTTTATTTTGCCTTCGCTTCCATGCCTTTCCCAAAGCGCGGTGCAAGGTGCTATTACCCCGGAGATTCTGGCATTGATCGATGAAAAACTGAACGCAATCTGGCATAAGAGATATCCAAGGTAGCTATCAACAATTTCGGGATCTGGCTCCAAGAACCAATGTCGACGCAGTTGTTGAACACAGGGAAAGGGGAGTGAGGTTGTTGCGATGAGTGAAATGACGAGCAGTCCAGGCGTCGGCGTGGCGGGCTGAATAGGTATTAATTACGGGTTGGACGTTTTGTGGTAATATGATGGCTGCGTAAAGTATAATGAATTCCGAGTAATTATATATATATATAATATAATTTAAGGTACACTGAACAAGGCCATATCTAGGTAATTATGCTCTAATAATATACGCCGCCCCCCTCTTTTGTTATTTTCTTTTCTTTTCCTTTGCCTACGCCGGTACGAAGAACAACCATGGAACTAATACACGTAGCTTGGAAAGGGAAAAACAAAAGCCCTACCCTAGTTACGAGACCGCCCAGACGGTCTGGGAAGAAATAATTGTCCGAGACGCAAGAGGCAATCGTCCCCTATCAGCCAGGAAAAACATATTATGACTCTTGTTATGTAATCACATCACGCAGGCAGCCCTGATGGCGGCGGGGCCGAAGCGACCTTGTTATACAGCCAGTGGGCGAACCGCACGCTGGGCTCGTCGACGGTCTTGGTGACCAGCTCGGCCAGGTAGAGGGTGATGGGGAGGAGGATGAGGTGCGGGGCCAGGAAGGCGAGCTCGAGGCCCATGGGGCCGGACATGGGCAGGGGAAAGAGGTTGACCCATCCGGGGAGGTTGTAGGAGCGGCCGGCGCCGGGCCAGCCGACGGCGGCGTAGAGGCGGTCGCCGAGGGTGCTGAGGACGGGCCCGTGGATGAGGTAGAGCGCGTACGAGACGCGGCCGAGGCGCTGGCAGAAGGGCGTCTCGAAGAAGCGCCGGAGCCGGGGCAGGTGCGGCAGCGAGCCGACGAGGAGGACGGCGGCCCAGAAGAGGAAGAACCACTTGGCGTCCGAGAGCGGGGCCGGGACGAGGAAGGAGAGCAGATACCAGCCCGGGTTCCTCCTCATGTCGGCGACGTCGCCGACGCGGGCGGGGCAGCCGCCGAGGTAGACGGAGAGGGCCAGCAGCAGCGGGGCCCACGAGAGGCCCAAGGGGCGGCGCGGCCGGCGGAGGAGGTCGTCCAGGAAGGGCGGCAGGTCGGCGGCGGCGGCCAGCTGCTCGAGGTCGCGGAGCAGCATGCCGGCGGCGAAGAGGGCGTAGCGGGCGTCGTCGACGAGGCAGAGCAGGTAGAAGACCAGCGCGGCCTCGCACCACAGGCGGGCGTTCCGGCTGCAGCGCGAGAGGGCGAGGAGGGCGGTGTAGATGACGAGGGAGCCGCGGAACTCGACGGGGATGGACCACAGGTGGAAGTTGTGGCTCAGCACGGCCGACTGGTCGGCGCGGAAGACGAAGCTGAAGCGCATCATCTCGGCAGACCAGTCCAAGACGGCGCGGAGATAGCTGGGCCGAGACGGGAGGCCGTCGATCCAGATGCCCAGTGCCTGGTGCAGGGTCATGTAGACGAAGGTGGTGCAGATGACGGGGAGGAAGAGGCGGAACCAGCGGCGGAACAGGGCGGATGCGAGGGAGTCGGCCAGCCTGGCCTGGTCGCCGGCGTGGATGAGGCTCAGGGGCTTGGCCGACAGGACGTAACCCGAGATGGCAAAGAAGGCGGCGACGGCAAAATGGCCGCCGTTGAACAGGATGCGGATGCCGGGGAGGGTGGCGAAGTAGTGCCGCCCGTTGAAGCCGAAGCTCGACTCGAGGGCGGCGGCTTGGGGAGGCAGGTGGGCCCAGAGCTGGTGGTGGTGCCAGTAGACCAGGAAGGCGGCAAACCCTCTGAGGCCGTCGAGGTACGCCGTCGGCCTGGGCTGCTCGGGAGAGGTGCCGGGTGTGGACGAGGGGCCGGACAGACGGGAGCCCCGAGCGGTATTAGCCATCGAGTCGGATGACTGCAGGGCCCCGGTGTCCCACCGCCGCTCATCAAATCCCCGTTTGGGCTCGGTCGACTCTCCTACGTCGCTCGGCATCGTCAACCTACATCTCGCCGTAGCTGGTAATTATGCAAAGACGAAACGCGCGGCAGGATGTCCTTGCGATGCACGGGTTGTTGTGTGGCGCAGTGTGATGCGTACCACTATTTTTTTCTCCCTCTCTTTTTATTCTTTTGAGAGAGAGAGAGAGAGAGAGGGAAAGAGAGAGAGGGAAAGAGAGAGAGGAAATGAAAATGAGAAACAAACGTGTCTCGCCTTGACCGTCGAGCGATCTGCGTACCTTTGTTTCTACTTGTATGAATACCTGTACGGATACGGAGTACTCTCTGGAATAAATTCCGTACCCTGGTCTGTGCTAGCTGCGGTTAAGTTGACAATGCAGCTCAGGGGCTATCCGTTCTCATTGGATCGTCTGCCGACTGTGTATTGTGTAATCCGTAATCCGTAAAGGCGCCTGATCTCTGATATTCGGCTGCACGGCGCGCTTCATGTCCTCTCCTCCCCACCGGAACGTGGGGGCCAGGATGACCCACGCTGACCCTCTAGTGTAGTGCTGAGTTGCAGCAATCACAGTGCCCAGCGCCCTACCCACCCTTCGCTTCAGGCACGGTTTGTGGCCTTCCCTTGTTCCCCGTTGCAGCCCACGCCGCGCTGGTGCCTTTTTCTGCCCTGGGATCCCATCATTCGAACCCTGCATGACCGGGAATGGACGGCAGCAGCAGCCTCCCTCTTGGTTAACTTTCGGGGGTTTGGTTTGACCGACTGCTGGTCGCGGCAGCAGCGTCGCTTCTGACCACAACCAACGATGCCACCCCCGAAGATGCGGTAAATTGATTTAGTGCGCTGCACGTGTTCCTACTACTGATACCCTGAGGCCTGAGCCGAAGTTAAAGTTAGTCGCCCGCCCGCTGGTTCATCGCCCGCTGCTTCGCCGCTGCACCTCGAAATCGTTATTTTGCGACTTTGACGGCGGCGACCGCCGCTGGCGCCCAGAAAACCATGATTCTGAGGGATCTGAGGCGCCTGACCCTCCTGGTCGGGCCCTTCGCGGTCCTGCTGCTGCTGAGCGCCAGCCTCTGGCGGTCGCACACCGACGGCCTGCGCTCCCACGTCGACGCCTTTCTCGACACTTACGGGCCGTCCGCATCCTGGTCGTCGTCATCGTCGTCGTCGTCGTCCGCGTCGCTCCGCAAGCCGCGGCTGACCCCGAACGAGACACACTACGAGGTATTCTCCCAGTCCACCTCCGACGCCGAGTTCTTCGACATCCGCTTCGACGAGGACGTCTTAACCCCGAGCGTCATCCCCCATCCGAAGCTCAACGACACCTGGTACGTGGTGGCCCAGCTGCCTGCCAAGCGCGAGAAGGGCGGCATCGACGTGTGGGCCGACGAGGTCGGCTGCCTCGCCCAGTTCTACAAGGGTGCCCTGATGTGCATCGAGAACACACAGCCGCTCCCCTACGAGCCGACTCTGAACGGGAACTGCAAGGGAAACGTCGAACTCCTGAACCTCCAGCGCGGGCCCCGCGAGGCACGCGTCTTCTTCGGGCCCAAGAACCCCTGGACCGCCTACGGCTCCAACAGCGCGATAGGCTGCTATGGCCAGTTTATCCAGGACTTCCGCGCCCTCGACGTCCTGGCCCCCGAGTGGATGGCCAACGCCGCCCACCCCGACTTCCGCTTCGGGTCCGAGATCCGGCGGTCGCCGCAATCTAACCCCGTGCAGAAGGACTACTTCGTCTTCTGGGACAAGGACGACGCGATGCACGTGCACTACAACATGTTTCCTACCCGGGGGTACGCGAAGCTCGAGGCCCACGGCAAGACGGGGCCGGATCTTGCTGGCAAGACGGCCAAGTCGGACACCAAGTGCCTCCGCCGCTACCTTCCCAAGCTTTCGGACAAGTCCCAGTCGATCCGGCAGGCGACCAACTCGCTCCGCGTCACCCTGTGCAGCCGCGCCGAAGCGAAGTGCACGCCGCACGACGGGAACACCTTCATCATGACCCTGGTCCAGCACCAGACCGATTTCGTCCACCACAGCGAGTACGAGCCCTACGTCGTCCTCTTCCGGCAGCACCCGCCCTTCGAGCTGTACGCCGTCTCCCGCCGGCCGCTCTGGATCAGCGGGCGCACCTGCCGCGAGGGCCTGCCCGTCGACATCGTCTCCGTCACCTCGGTCAACTGGAGGGACCGCGGCCTCAACTACCACGGCTATCTCGACGACGTCGTCATGCTCGCCTTTCAGTATGGCAACAGGCACTCGGCCGGCATCGACGTCCGCGCCGGCGACCTGCTCGTTGACCTGGGTCTTTGCCAGGACAGCTCATGATTGGCGATATCGTTTCCGCCATCTTCCCCGTCTTCCTTCACACTTTTTTTTTCTTGCTCGCTTGTATTTCATCCTCACGCAGTCCTAGGATTGACTGTACTTGGTGGTGTGACAATGGCGGCCCTTCTTTTCAGTCATGTACTAATCAATAAATGTACATGGCTCGGGATCACGGAGTTCGGGAGTCTGTTGTGCACTGGGAAGCTAGAGGCAGTACCTGCCGTGGGTGGTAAATCTGGTACTACCAGTTGGCCTCAGAGAGGAGGCTGAGTTACTCCTCTTTCCGTTTACTATATACCCTCTATTGGATATGAACTTCCTCCTTCTTCTTCCCGCATGCATGCCTTACCCGTTCTCCTGCTTCCTTGCAACGGTCTGTCGCCCATAGCAAGATGGTTCAAGAGCGACCCCCTCCCTCACTCCGTTCTCCCTTTGGCCGACGCCTCCTGCGGATGCTAAGACCCTAGACCTTCCTTGCGCCTCTCCTCTGCCCAACAACCCCCCCGGGGGTGCCGACTCGGATCAACACCAAGCAAGAAAAAGGGCGCTGATTTCCGCGCCCTCCCGGGCCGCTCCCGTGCATCTCAACTCGCACACCTAGCAGCGCCGCTCATCACTTCACAATTGTCCAACTAACCACAGGCAATACCGACCCTCCTGCCCCCGCCACCAGTCTACTCAGGCCTCTATTACCAATCCATTCCCTAGCTTAGCAGTTTGAACCTGGTTGCGCGCACGCGTGAGGTCCCTTGGGTCTCAAGGGGGCTTACGCCCACCGAGAGACGAGGAGACTCAAGTGTAAACCTCACGGCCCAACCGCTTTAGCCTCCCAACGCTGCGCAACAACACCGAACGACGACATCCCAGAGTTACGCAGCCCGACGGGCGCGTTTTGTCACGGCGGTTTTTCGCACCAGGCCTCGCTCGCTCTGCTCGGAGTTCATCCAACCAACCCCTGTCTCCTTTTCCTCGGAGGAAAAAAAAATAAGATTGGAATAAAAAAGGTGGTGGCCAGTCGGTTGGGCCGCTTCCCGAGACACAAACTTGGCGCATGCGCCGCATGCAGTGCGGTGGGCGAGGGCCGGGCCCCAGCCCAACTCGCGAACGGAGGACAATGTTTCAGGGCCACTGCGGTTTCTTCTTGCTTGCTTTGTCTCCCCCCCCCCCTCTTTTCTCTCTCTTCCTCTGCTGACTCATGACCTGAATTCTCCCGTGTAGAGTGCCCGGCGGCCGATGCCGAGGACCGGGGATACAGGGCAAATCTGGCTGCGGGCGAGGTTCGCATGTCCCATGTATGTGGATATGTACAGTATATACTTACGGAGCATCATGTGCTGTGCCCATACTTACCCGTTGGAGTTGATCATCATGTTGATCCGACAGCGGTGGGCTCGGTGACCAGTCGTGAGGAGGAACGCTCATAGAGAATTGTGGCCGAAGGGATGCATCTTCGTTCATTCGAGTCGTAGCATAACATGACAAAGGAAATACGTGACGCAACCTGGTCCAGACTGGTGTTGTTTTATGTTCCGGCCTCCCGGCCGTCACACGAGAACCACCAAAGACAAACTCCCCAACTCCCCCAAAACAATGCCAAGGGTCGACGATGAAGAGACCAAATCAGAAAAAAAAAAAAAAAGGAAAAAGAAAGGGAAAAAAAGGATGCTCAGTACCTGTACCCGTCACCCGCATAGATCCGGCTCCTCTTGCTCCTCTTCCCGCTCTCCATCTCGTCGTACCCATACCCATACCCGCCGCCGCCGCCGCCGCCGTTCCAGTCCCACTCGTCCCGGGCCCGGGGCTGCCGATCCCGGCCCCTGGAGATCTCCATCCTCTCGATCGCCCGCCGCAGGTCCGCGATGTCGTCCGCCTCCCGGGCTTTCCCCTTGCTCTTGCTCTTGCCCCCCCAGGGGTCGCTCGCGCTGCGCTTCAGGATCCCCTTGATCTCCCCGGACGTCGTCGTCGTCGTCGACAGGCGCGGCCGGCTGGCGATCTCGGCGTTCTGCCGCTCCCGCCGCGCGCGCACCTCGTCCTCCCACCGGAGCTGCTTGCGGCTGGCGGAGGAGGAGGAGCCCGTCGCGGTCGACACGGATCCGTCCATGTGGTGGACGACGGCGGCGGCGGGCGCCCGCCGCGGCACGTACGCGCTGCCGTAGGGGTCCATCATGCTCACCGGCAGCGCGGCCTCGGCCTCGCGGCGGTTGGCCTCGCGGCGCTGCCGGCGGCGCTCGTCGTCGTCGGCGTAGATCACGTACCCTTTCGGGTCGTCGGTGCGTCGCCTGGAAGGGGCGGCGTCGGCGTGATTGAGTCCGGAATAGTAGCCGTAGTCGCTGCTGTCGCGCTCGAGAGAGGTCGAATGCCGGCGCCGGCGGCCGTATTCTTCCGCCACCGGCACCAGGCCCAAGGGGATGTCGCGGCTGCTCGAGCGGGATCGGAACCGGGAAGATTTGCCGTCGTCGCGCCCGCGGTCTACGTACACGATGTGGGGGTCGGTGACGGTGCGCTTCAGGCGCAGCTCGCGGTCGCGGTCGCGGTCTCGATCGCGATCGTAGCGTGAGTCGAGAGAGTCTCGGGGGTCATGCCGCTTCGAGGAGCTGCGGTAGCCGTATGTGTCGTAGCCACCGGCGTACAGGTCGTGAGAATCGTGATGCTTGCTGCTGGGGTTGGAGCCGCCGCCCATGTAAATGCCCGAGTCGCGCCTCCCGGGCGGTGACGACGACTTGGCGCTGCGCGGTGTGCGGCTCGAAAAGTAGGGGGTCGGCTGGCGTTCCGAGAGGCTCCGGCGGGACTCGGCCTGGACGTCTGCGAGCCTGGTGAAAGGGAATTTGCGGTCATACCTGCGCACCTCGGGATGGGAGCATCTCCCGCCCTCTCGACAAGGGTACGACTTCTCGGTGATGTCCTGGGCCCCGTCCGCATAAGTGTTGTAGTAGACCTTGGTGAGACACATGGTGGGCAGCGTTGGCAGCGGCCTGGAGAAAGAGCGATGTGAGGTCTCCGATAGACGGCCCGGCGAGGCACGAGGAGGACGGTAAAGAGATATTAAGCTTCCCTAAGGCAACGTGCCTGAAGGGGGAGCTGTGATATCGAAGAGGAGGCGTGAGAGCTCAAGTTTGCTATCAGTCGGCCGTATCCGAGACAAGGCAGTCAGGGTGTCTTCTGACATGAGTCAACGACATGAGGTCATCGAAGAACACCGAATGGGCGAGGAACGACGAGGGCGAGGTCCGCAACGAGATATATCGAGGTCAGTCGCGTCCAGAGTTAGCGGTGCCCGCGACAGACCGTGTTTGAGGGCGGGCTAGGTGGTGGCAGCCGTTTTTGCGGGGCTATGGTTGCATACGGGTTGGATAAGGTGGTTGTCAACCGGGGCCGACGACCAGAAGGCGGACGGCCTGTTTTTGTTATATACGTCGTAGAATGGGATGTGAGGGCGGGCCCATGGGATGGTTGACCCAGTACCACACCCCAAGCCGGCCGTCGCCCAACCTGGCATGCTGCTTAGCCGCATCTCTCAAGCGACACCCCCTTCCCGCCCTCGCCATGGATGTTTGCGGGAAACGATGCAGTGAAGGGGTGGTTTGTGACGGTGTTCTGTGTGGTCAAGACCCTCCAAAGACCAGGGGTGAGTCTAGCGTAGTTGTATCCGTATGTTTAACCCACATGCGGAGCTACGGGCAAGGGTGTGGCTACCGGAAGCCAATGAGACATCGACGGCAATGGCTGAGCTGGACGGGTGACCCTGATAGGTCGCTGGTGGGTGTGGACTGCCGGGAACGCAAGGGTCCTGTGACACTTCCCGCTCTTCCCTGTTCACCCCACCATCGATGCCCCACGATCCTGGCGAATCGTTGGTGGATGACCTGAAACGGCAAGTTGGGGGACGTGAGCGGCGCATCCGGCGGGCTGGAGCAGAGCAAGACGAAACGGGACTGTCTTCGCAGAATTAGTACACGAACAGGCTCATAGACGAGCCCATGAACCGTCCTCATCCCGCGACAGTGATGAACACAATATTCAAGACTCATCCCGCCCCGGAAACTCGACAGGTCAGGGTCAGTGCTGCCTCTTTGAGGTGGGGTGCATCAGCAGATTGAAGCAAAAAAAGGCATCTTGCTTTTTTCTCACCGAGAGCTCGTCAGACTCCGAGACCTCGTGCTGCTGTGCCACTGGGGTTGCCTGTTGGTCCAACGACCGGCAGACGGAGGACGAGAGCAATGAAACACCCATGCCCTTAACTCCGGCCTAGCCCGCCCTGTTGTTACAGGCCGGTATCAAAAGGAGGCGCGGCCACTTCAGAGAGCGCCATGCAATCATGGCTCCTGTAGTGCTGCATGCAGCAGCCGCAATGCATGTCATCTCGCAGCAAATCCGCTCAGAGATCGGCGAATGCATCGGAAGCTTGACTTCTCATAAACAGACGAAGGCCCATCACCCGAGTCAAGGACCGAGCTGGTACTTTGTTGAGTAGTACTACTGAAGACGAACCGAAAAGCACTGCCACCGTTTGTTCGTCATGACCAATTGATCACGACGTGCGCCACCGTTTTGCCTTGCGCAAGTCATCGATCAGTAGGTATACTGGTGGAACTTGCGATCGTGTGTTAGAGTATCCGTATGCCATAACGAAGGAGCTCACGGAGGGAGACCCTTATTTTTTTTTGGGCCAAGATGATGCGTAATTAAGGCCGTTGTGGATGCTTTAATCCATACACAAGAGCCGTTCGCCGAGGTGACTGAGGTCATTGAGTTCCAGAGCACCCAGGATTACGATGCCCGCCATTCCTCTTTTGGTGTGAACGAGGCGGCATTTTGGCCACCTACCTTGCCTCGCGATACCGAACCTGCCGGGTGTTCATCAGTGGAGTCTTGGGCGATCAGACTCAGCAGGCTATTTCCTGTCGTTAGCACAACAAGAAGATCCCCCGGTATTGCATGGACAACCAGAACCCGTATTTGTCGGAATGGTGGTTGAAGGTTCGCAAAGAATAGGGCAAGAACTCGGCATTCATCACGATGCAGGTGGTTTTCTGGCTTCCAGAGTGGGGAAACGCAGGCAGCAGTCGCTCCTGCCAGGGACCAAACAGCGTTCCTACTGCCTAAAACTGCAGTCCGCTTCAAGCCCAAATCGGCAGCAGGCGACCCTTTGAATACAAGTCTCCCATGAACCAACCAAGCAACAAAGCAAGCTCTAATGTGGGGCACGAAACAAGCTCCATCATCAGTGTGCATCGCTGATCTCGCCTGTTCCCGCTTGATTCCGACTGCAACGCTGTGAACGCAAAAAGTGGCCATGTGAGACAAACCGCCCGGCCGAGCGATCAACCAATGGCGCCATTCCAACAGCATGTGCTAGGGTCATTGACGCCTGGAAGCTAAGCTTCAGAGGACGCACTGCAGCCACGACTTGCCATTGCACCCGAATCAGCATCCCACCATTTCTGTGTGCGGTAGTTCATGTTCAACGACGCTCAAAGGTTCGATCTCCCATGGAGAAGCCCAAGATTGGTGTTTTGAATGATCCCAGAAATGTGGAATTTAGTAGTACGTACGTACCTTACGCGGCATCACTTACCAAGCTGTCATCTGTACTTAATAGCTTTGCCTCAGTCTCTCAGAAATACCAATACCTAGGTACCTATGTCCCCTACAAAACGGCCAGCGCTGTCTCATCACCTTATCGAAGTACATAGGTACAGAGAGTCAATAGGAATAATAAGAAACCTTTCCGATGCCCCAAACCTTGAACTCCAGTCCAATAAACTCAGCATGATCGACAACGTTGCGGCCGTCGAAAACCGAGCGCGGCCCTGCATCAAACCCGCAACTTCGACCCAGTCCACCGCTTCTGTGTCGTGGATCCTGGCTTACCCGAGCCCGCATTGACTATGTGCAGTTGGCGAGGCCTGGCGCTAGCGGTTTGAGTCTCCGCAAAGGATCACCCGAGGGGACAGCGATATTCTTCCAGGCCATTCACTCTATCTCGAGGATGCTCAACTCCCTCAGGCTACCAGCAGGACCTTGGGCCGCGAACACATGAGCACCACTCTTCGCGGTCTTGGCCGGCCTCGTTGGTCGATTGCCCAGACCGCGTCCGTGGAACTGTCTCCATGGTGTCAGAATGCAAGCGGCACTGGCCCCTCGAATGCACCATCTCCAGCCGGCGGAGATCTTCACCCTCTCCATCTGGACAGTGCTGGGGCCAATTCGCCGGACCTTCTCGAGAATGTCAGCCGCAGCGCAACCAGGGTCAAACACGGCGATCTCCTGCCGCATCTCGGATGCTAGATCCTTGATAACGTGAACGGCAATACTGTTGCGCGTGTCATTGGTTCCATCGTTGAAAGTGAAACCCAAGACCACAATCATCTTTCCTCGTAGGGACCGGTTCAGCTCCCGCACGACACGGCGGGCAAAACGCTGGCGGTGATCCTCGTTGATCTTCAAGATTGCCAGCCAATATTCCGCAACGACATCGGGATGTAGCTCCTTCGCAAGGTATGCAAGGTTCCGGATACCCTTCTCGAAGCACGAGCCCCCGAAACCGACGCCTGCCTGCAAGAGTTTGGACCCCAGTCTCTCGCGCTTCCCAACAGCCGGGCTCACATCATCCACCTCGGCGCCCAAGTTAATCTCCTTGCACATGGCGCTCACCACGTCGATGCTGCTGATGCGCTGGACAAGCATGGCATTCGCCACGAGCTCGGAGAGCTCGCTGCTGAAGTGTGTTGGCAGTCACTATCCGGCCAGCAGGCACCCACGCCGCATAGACATCCTTGAATACGGCGGCCACCTGGGTTCCGGCAAGAGTCTGAGCGCTGCCGATGAGGATCCGATCCGAGTACATCAGGTTCTCGGCGGCGGTGCCTTCCGCGAGCAACTCGGGGTTTGACAGGACCTCGAAATGGCTATCCGGGCGATAATGGTGCAGCTGGACTGCGTCAGCTTGGAAGTTTGATCTTGCCTCGCCTATCGAGTAATAACATTCACAATGTTGCGAATCATTCGCGCCGTGCCGCACGACAATGATAGCACCTTCTTTGGCGTGCTTCGCGACTGTGCGGATCGCGCTCTCGACTGCACTGACGTCGGCCATGGAGCCAGCCCTGGGTCGAGCAGGGCGCCGCCACGCAGGACCTCTTCTACCGCGTCGTTCAGGTCAACCGCAACAGGTGTGGGGCATCCATCTGCGTGGGGAGCAGCGCGGTGTACAGGAGGGCCCCGCTGGAGAAGGTCGGCGGGACAGCCGAGATTGGCTTCTCGGAGGATGTCCATACCGGTAGGCCTGTTCTTTTTTTTTTTTTCCTTTTTCAGATGCCAAGCATATATGCTACGCACGCATATAGGGGAGGAGAAAGGGTGTTGAACGGTGCTGACGAGAGCGAGCAAGTCCGGCGCCGTCGACCGTGGCTGGAAGGTCAAGTCCGTCCCGCTATGTCTGGCAACGGCATCCGTCCAAATACTCTGTGCTCCTTTTTCTCGCAGCAGATGCGCTGGGCCCGTGGCAGCACCACTCTGTTTACCACCAAGAACTTTTGGACGTCGAACTTGACTGCCTTGCAGAAGTCATAATACCTCTGCGGTAAGCAGCTACCCCCAACTCACCCCATTGCGTTGGAGGAGGAAAGAGAGAGAGAAGGAAATGGAGGTGTAATCAGTGTTAACGAAAAACCAGGGCTTTTGTACTACTCTGCTGTCTTGCTCGGCATCTTCGTCTCGCCCATCCCGGGGCATTCTCCTCTTGTTCTTCCGACCCTAGTGGTTCAAGTACTACAAGCTGGCCTTCGCCGTTCGGTCCATCATCTACGGCTCCCTGCTCCTCCGCTTCTGGGCCAAGGCCAAGTACGGCTTCAACGTGCAGCACGTCATGGTTGTGCAGGCGTACGCCTACCTGACGGCTATCAAGGACCGCCTGCTGGGCATCGAGCTGTTGTGGGCCGCGTCCGGCGATAGAAAGGCCCACAAGAGGAACAAGTACCGCAACATGGGCATTCTGTACTGGCTGTGGACCATCGTCAACTTCGGTGGCGTCGTGGCAGCCGTTACCTACTACTGGCTGCTGAGTGGGTTTCCGTGGTACCAAAAACCATCCCGCTGCTTGTGCTCAACATGTACAACCTCTACATTGCCCACTACTTTCTCTTCTGTTCGTGGCGGTGGTAGTCTGGACGGCTCGATGCCGAGCCGCAGCCGAGGAAACTCAAAGAGCAGGCGTGCAAATATCTACTAACAATGGCCAGGTCGAGACCAAGCACCCTAATGAATAGCAGCGGATGCATACCACTTACAATTACTCTCTTTAATTCAAGTCGAATCTACAGGAGCACAGGGCTGTTATCCTCGGCTGCGGGAATGTGGGTAATCTCAATGAGTTGACGTTTTAAGAAGCCAATGCTGAGCTGAAGAAGCGAACGGGGTGCAATGACCACGTCAGAGTCCCGCAAGGTTGCGAATACGTCCAAGTATATTCTCCTCAGCTCCGCAACAATACTCATTGAAGAGAACATATACATCCCAGGAGCGAGATGGGAGTGCCGGTCCGTTCAGGCCGGCGGTGTGATGGTGGTATCCAATTTCTTCGTGCTGTCCCCTGACGCTCCGACGGCAACCCCGTATCCGGGAGCACGGGGCTCGTCTCCAGGAAGCAGCGGGTCCGGGCTCTGCGGCTCCGAGCCTCTGAGCTCGGGGCTCTCGCTGTCACCGGGCGCTGCCCGGCGATGGGCCCTCTTATCCATGCGGCGCCTCCACGGCCGGTAGATGAGCACCGATCCCAAGCCGACCAGAAGGAAGAGGCCGCATATACAGCCACCGATGATGTCGTAGTGGTCGCCGATGGCGCCCACGCCTTCCCAGAAGGTCCCTTCGGGCTCCGCGACGTTCTCAACCAGGGACAGGACCTGGATGATGCCGATGAAAGCGGCAACAAAGACGGTGATGCCGGTCAGGACGATGGAATAGTACAGGATGGCAACCACGTCGCGGGAGAACACTTTAGACGTGTACAGGGCCATCATGAGGGCCCCGTCGGTCGTGTCCAGTAGACACATGCCCGCTACAGTAACGTTTCAAGCATCAATCAATATTGTCCGCGTGTACATGAGAAAGAAAGAAAAGAATAAGGGAGGTTGGGGAGAAAAGAGCGTCCACTCACCGGTAAATAACGCCGGAAAGATGAGTATCACCCACATGCTCGTCCCCTGCGCAGCCTGGATGCTCGCGATCCCGAGGATCGCGATCTCGGAGCTCGTGTCGAAGCCGAGCCCGAAGAGGATGCCCAGCGGCAGCATCTTCCACGGCCGGTCGACCATCTTGAACACCTTCCGAAAGACGTTCGCCAAGAAACCCGGGCCCTCCAGCTGCAGCGGTTGCTGCTGCGTCCCGGCGCCGGTAGCGGCGACGTCCACCGCCGCGTTCCTCTCCTCCTCCTCCTCCCCTTCTTCGAGGCCACCGCCTCCAACGCCCCGGTCCGCAGACGCGGCCCTCTGCTGCCGCTGCTGCTGCTGCTCCAGGACGGCCCTCAGGCGGCGGACGAGGCGCCAGAGGACCCAGCCGTTGCCGGCGCAGAGCAGCAGCAGGAAGGCGGCGGAGACGCTGGTGCCGATGATGCCGCCGACGCGCTGGAAGTCGGAGAAGCGGTCGCGCAGGGCGCCGGCGGTGGCGGCGACGGCGACGCAGGTGACGACGACGACGGTCGAGTGGCCGAGGCTGAAGAAGGTGCCGACTGCGACGGGTCGCTGGCCCGAGGCGATCAGGCGCCGCGTCATGAGGTCGATGGCGGAGATGTCTGTAAAGCAAATGTGATTGGTTTGTTTCCTCCCCCTGCCTGGCGGCGGCGGCCGCCAGGGAGGGGAGAGTGAGGGTGCGTTAATTAGTCTTCTTCGTATTTCTCTCCATTTTCTCCTCTGTTCATTCTTGTTGCGGTTTTCTCTTTTTGGCTTTCAAAAAACAGCGAAGAGACCGTGTTCGCTGACGGAATAGCAAAGCAAATGGACTGAACGACAAGGAGATACGCAAAAGGCAACATACGGTCTGCATCTAGGGCATGGCGGAGGCCGAGGGTGCTGTTTTTTTTTAGTGTGTTAGTGAGATGTATAGTAATTAGAGGTACGGGACTTGATTACGAATTGCCTCTTCCGGCAATCGACAAGGGCTTGCGGGGAGGGGAAAAAAGGTGGGAGGGGTTTCGTGTGTGTTCTTCTGTGTAATGCCACGGTTTGAGGAAATCCAAATTGCCGGACGACGTACTAGGAGAGTACCGCGGGCGAGATGAGCTCTGGGTTGTAATCTGTGCAGTGTCAGTTAATGAAAATTGCGGTTCTCGACCAGGATCGTGTCGAGGGCGTGCACATACGCAGGAGTATTCCGGCGGCGACCCAGACCAGCCCATTAACGAAGATGAGCAGGCCGATGAGTTGGAGAGCGGGTGCGGGGATGGCTCTGAGGTATCCCGGCCGGCGCAGTTGTGACGCCCATCTGGGACGCGAGAAGTGGACTCCGATAGGCATAGGGATGTTGGTGCACGCAAGTCTCTTTTGCGCTGGAGATGCCCCTCCCTTCTTTGACTTCCCCAGTCTGTTCGTGATTTTGAAAGGAAGAAAGAAGGAATTTATAGAAGTGCGTGAAAGGTCAAAAAAACCTACTCCGAAATTTCATCTCTTGACAAGATGGCAGGTTGGAGGGGAAGAGTCGAATTGGGCGACTTCATTTCAGATTCAGCGTGCGGCAGGAGGGTTCAGGTTGGTTATGCCGACGTCGCATGAGCCCCTCAATGCCTATCTTTGCGGGCGTCGTGGAGAACCTTAATGGCCTTTCTTGGCGTGGCGTGCATTGCTATTACGCCGAGATAAGCTTATCAGTTGAACTTTAAGCCTTAGCTTATCTAATTAAGTGTTCTATTGATAAAGACCAATATATGCTAAAGATATAAGCTCCTCTAAGACTCCGAGGAGGCGGGGTGGTAAGGTTATATGTCTATATATATGTATTATATATATATAATATATACATACCTATATATATAGCTTAGGTAATTAACCTTATATAGAATGACCTGTAGGTATATATATATATATATGTATGTCCAGGACGTAAGATATCAACGTAGGTCCGGAATAGTAGGATCAGCATGACTATTTCGGCCCACCCGCTTGTTTGGCGACAACAGTTCCTCTGACAAAACCCTGCTCGTTATTGCGCGTGGGCGAAGATTAAGTCGCAATGGCGGCGCAGCAGCAGTATCGCTGTTCTCCACTTATCACCTTCCAGTTGTGCCCCTATGCAGGTGTTGGTTCTTGGTTGTTTTTTTTTTGTTTCTCACCCAGACCTCTCGTAACCTGCCGCAATCACGTGTCCTCAACAATCCACAACTCCTGCAATTTCCTCTCCTCCGGCTCCCCCAGTTTTCGGCAGATTATCCTTTTGCACTCCCTCATCGTCCTGGGACTCAGGCGCCGCGTATAGCTCGTATTTCAGAAACGCATCAGCCGCCTTGGGGTCGTCCTCCCACCTGCGCCAGTCATAAGCCGTCGGGTCGATCCCGTAATAGCCGAGCGGGTCGCCGTCCGGGACGCCGTAATGGGCTTCCAGTGTAGTTGGTCCATCGTATCCTGGATCTCCCCAGTCCCACCCCTCTCCCATTCCGAACTGGACAATGGACACGTGAAGATTCAGAGCGTCATTATGCCTCTGCCTCAGCAATTCTACGCGGTCAATGGCTTCAAAGCACGGACTGGGCATTGTCCAGGCCCGGCTGAAGTCGATGAGTTTCCCGCTGGCCATGTAGTTCCTAGGGCCAATGTCGCGCACGAGAATGCCCAACTTGTGGAGGTCTTCCAGGTCCCGCCAATGGTCGTGGAGCCTCGACGGGACGAACGGCGTGTAGTCCGTCACTAGCGCTTTGACGATGGCGCGAACAGGTAGATGACGGTGAACCTCCCACCGCCCCCAGAAGTTGCAGCCGTCGAGGACGGTCTCGGTATTGGCTGGGACGTGCGGAAGAATATCCGTTCCACTAGCCATCTCGGCGACTTCGGCCTCCTGCTGGGGTGTAAGGAGGACGTAGCCGTATGCGCGAACCGCGAGATCTTCGCGGCCTTCCTGCTTCAGCCGCCCGTAGACGCGGCACTCGCAGTTGAAAGGATCGAGGAAGTCGATGTAATGGAGCGGTGAGGAAAGGCGACGGGTGAGGTATCGGCCTGTAGTACTCCCGAGATACCTAGGCAAGGCGAAAGGAAACTGACATGCGGGTAATTCCATTTTTAGTTCAATTTGGTTGGCGTGTTAATTATTAATTATGAGTGCGCGTGTTTGTTTATGCGCGCGGGTCAAGCTGCCGGAGGAGCTACATACCATTTTCAGGGCATAGTACGGGTCCATTCCGTTGATTTTGACCTTCCACACTCTGGAATCAACATCGCTGTCGGGGTTTCCAAGTTCCTCGATAAATTCAATGTCGGCGTGCGCTGTAGGGGTGAAGGGGGCGAGCTTCGGGCCCGGGACTTGTGGAAGAGGCTCGGGGGGATTGGGAAGGCTTGCGACGGACGCCATGGCATGGCATGCGCGGTGCGGTCGTCTAAGTGTGCTGTATTGGAAATGAAGAAATTAAGAAAATGAAGAAAGAATTTAGCGGGGACGAGTTTGTTTTGAGTGAGGTAATGAGGCCGGTAATTTGATACTTGTTATCAGAAGCGCTAGAGCTTCTAAAGTACTAGCCACGTGCTAGCTATAGTATCCTAGTACTAATACTAGGCTTATACTTACTAAAGTAAATACTAATATCCTAGTACTAATACTACGCTTGTACTTACTAAAGTAAATACTAGTATCCTAATTCTAACTTAAGGTTCTAAAAATAGTACTAACCTATATAAGAATTTATTATTATTATTATTATTATCATGATTTATTTATTTATTTCTAATAATAAACTTAAGTATATATTTAAAAAGACTCTATAGTAGGTGGCTTAAAGATCTATTAAAAGGTACCTTATTTTTACTATCTATAAAGGAGAAAAAAAAACAAGTGATATTTATAGATAAAGGAAATGGCTAAAGCGTTTATAAGCATGCTAAATTATACAGTCTAATTAGTATAAAGCTAGTGCTAGACTAATTCTAAAACCTGTGTTAGCGGGTAGCTGCCTAGCAAGCATTAACCGAGCCCCTGGTGTCTCGGAGACTTTAGAAAGCTTATAGGCTACCGAGTGCCTAAGATATCGAACGGCAACCCTTGACAGGTACACTTGACAACCGTCGTCAAGGTGATCGAATTCGGCAGCTGCCCCGACCCAAACTCGGTCCTCCCCACAATGGAAGCATCCATGAAGTGGTTCCGGCAGCAGTGGCAAGACTCACACCAAGGCGGCGAGATATCTCCAAGTAAATATGGCCACTTTTCCGACCCCGAATGGACCCTGGATCACTTGGATGCCGTGAAGTGTGGATGGGTGTGCAAGAATCCACAGTGGGTCATTCGTGTACTGAAGGACGGCAACGACACGAATATTGAGCTACGGACCGAGTCCCGACTATGAAGAAGGTAATTCTCTGCAGGACCTCTGCAGCTTGGACGAGTTCGACAAGGAGGGCAGAGAAGCAAATCCGAATTACGCATCGCTATTTGAACAGACGAGGCGGATTCTGGATCGGATTCTGGATCACATGTGGTGCGCCAACAATCCGCTGCAGGCCAACCTAATTAGCCCAGCAAAGCGACTGGCGCGTTTTCAAGCAGCAGATGCGAATGAGCTGGTCCCCGCCCGGCTCAGGATGATGCTCCTATTCGCGGCCATGTTCACCTGTCGCATCCCCTTGTCTGCCGCTGGATGGGTGAACCGACTGTTCGTGCCCGTCCGTGTCGTATAATATGGAGAGGCGCTCGTCGCCATCGGCCTGCTCGCAAAGACGGCACGACAGGAGGAGTCGGCTCGCGGCCAACCTCGACAGATGATGTTCAGCGTCGGCCAGCATCTGCCGGCGGGAGGGACGCAAGGTCTGTCGTTCGGCAAAGATCTCTTTCTTGTCGACGCTGCTAGAACGGTTGCCCGATGAGAGGACAGATGAGGAGTTTGTGATGACCACTAGTGTTCTGTATGCTGGATTCAGCCGTGTCGTCGACGGAAACAAGGCCGATATTTTAGCCGCACCACTGTCCAGGGTGCGCGAGCGGCCTCGGCCATCCCAGGCTGCAGATGCCGCTGAGGGCGTGGCGTGGTCGTGATGAGGAACGAGATGGGGTTAATCGGAGGGTGTGGGCCGAGTGTGGGCCGAGTGTTGAACCACCAAGTATTAATGCAACTAGTGTAGCCAGGTCAGCGGTCGAAGCTGCGATCGTTCGTATACACGAGTGTGTAATTACAGTGCCTGAGTTGGGTTCAGTCGGGAACGTGTGAGGCAGGACGGAACGGCGGACTTTTGGTGGTCTACGTGGCAGTGGAGGAGGGTTGTAGAGGGATCCTAGGGCCGGGTTGTTGCATAGTTTTGTTGTTGCCATTCCCCGGGTTTCTTCAATTGGGTATTTAAAATTTTGTGTATTTACAGCTTGGACTCGAGAAGCCCACCCTACTCAAGTACATACGAGTTCAGGGGATCTAACTATAGTCGGGATGTCCATAAGTTCTTTTTAATTATCTGACATTCTGTACTTAATTATAGCAGGTGTGACCTCCCGTACACAGCTGTGCTTCAGGTGGAATCACAATGCAAGGTGAGGCATCATCAACTTCAATCCCGCTGGCTTATTGGGTTGGACGCCCTTGCCTGGTTGTCAGCGAACTACGGATAGTGAAAGGGAGGTGCCGAAGCTGAGCCTGCAATTCGTGGATTTTGGGGGGCCCACCCGCGACCCCTTAATAACCCGGGAAACCGGGAACGGGAGCCAAGCTCAGCTTCCGAGATGCCAAGTCGGTTTTAGTCCGAGCGGCGGGGGGTAGCATTTCTCGGCGAACGGCCCGTGATGGAGGGGGAACAAGGCGGAAGTCGGCAAGTCTGAAGAGGGTGACGGGGGGAAACAGAAGAGGAGGAGCAGGGGACACCAAAAATAACCCGAGCGAGGAACGAGGGAAAATTCACAAGATAAATAGGAAGGCTATGTTTATAAAGATGCGTCTAATAGAAACGGTCTCCAACCAGATCTGTTTCCCAGAGTCGCGGTCAGACAAGTCGAACCAGAAGATATTAATTACAAAGACACGACAACACGATGGGGCAGAAGACTCTCCAGGGGCTGGTGGCGGCGGCGGCACTGGCAGCCTCGGTGGCGAACGCGCAGCAACCGGGCTCCTTCACGCCCGAGGTGCACCCGACGCTGCCGACGTGGAAGTGCACGACGAGCGGCGGGTGCGTCGAGCAGGACACGTCGGTGGTGCTCGACTGGAACTACCGCTGGTTCCACACCGAGGACGGTAGCAAGTCGTGCATCACCTCCAGCGGCGTCGACCGGACGCTGTGCCCGGACGAGGCGACGTGCGCCAAGAACTGCTTCGTCGAGGGCGTCAACTACACGAGCAGCGGGGTCGAGACGTCCGGCAGCTCCCTCACCCTCCGCCAGTTCTTCAAGGGCGACGACGGCGCCGTCAACAGCGTCTCCCCGCGCGTCTACCTGCTCGGGGGAGACGGCAACTACGTCGTGCTCAAGCTCCTCGGCCAGGAGCTGAGCTTCGACGTGGACGTGTCGTCGCTCCCGTGCGGCGAAAACGCGGCCCTGTACCTGTCCGAGATGGACGCGACGGGAGGACGGAACGAGTACAACACGGGCGGGGCCGAGTACGGGTCGGGCTACTGCGACGCCCAGTGCCCCGTCCAGAACTGGAACAACGGGACGCTCAACACGGGCCGGGTGGGCTCGTGCTGCAACGAGATGGACATCCTCGAGGCCAACTCCAAGGCCGAGGCCTTCACGCCGCACCCGTGCATCGGCAACTCGTGCGACAAGAGCGGGTGCGGCTTCAACGCGTACGCCCGCGGTTACCACAACTACTGGGCCCCCGGCGGCACGCTCGACACGTCCCGGCCCTTCACCATGATCACCCGCTTCGTCACCGACGACGGCACCACCTCGGGCAAGCTCGCCCGCATCGAGCGCGTCTACGTCCAGGACGGCAAGAAGGTGCCCAGCGCGGCGCCCGGGGGGGACGTCATCACGGCCGACGGGTGCACCTCCGCGCAGCCCTACGGCGGCCTTTCCGGCATGGGCGACGCCCTCGGCCGCGGCATGGTCCTGGCCCTGAGCATCTGGAACGACGGGTCCGGGTACATGAACTGGCTCGACGCCGGCAGCAACGGCCCCTGCAGCGACACCGAGGGCAACCCGTCCAACATCCTGGCCAACCACCCGGACGCCCGCGTCGTGCTCTCCAACATCCGCTGGGGCGACATCGGCTCCACCGTCGACACCGGCGACGGCAACAACAACGGCGGCGGCGGCGGGCCCAACCCGTCATCCACCGTCACCGCCACCGCCACCGCCACCGCTACCGCTACCACCACCTCCTCCGGCCCGGCCGAGCCTACCCAGACCCACTACGGCCAGTGTGGAGGAAAGGGATGGACGGGCCCTACCCGCTGCGAGGCGCCCTACACCTGCAAGTACCAGAACGACTGGTACTCGCAGTGCCTGTAGAGGCCGGATCCTCTCTGACCGGTTCCCCCCGCGTCGTAAGGGAGAAGGGAGAGGGCAGGCATCGAGGTTCATTGTACATAGCAGATAGGTATCGTTCCGAATAGTAGTATGTACATACATACATGGGTATATAATAAGGTATATGCGTAGCATCCGATCCTTGGTGCGTTATTATTTCGTACTCGATATGCCGGTGATTACACATATTTTATGATGTGATCATAGAATTGGGGGCCGCGAACAGCTGTCATCCTGAGGACTTGATTCATCTCCCCCCCTCAACAATAGCGCTTTCTCTCGCGGATCTGTGGGGTATGATTCAGGAACGCGCCAAGGGCAAGACTCGTGCGGCGGAGGGGACCCAGAAAATCACGAGCGGAGCATTTCGGGAAAGAGTTTACTCGGTGCCGGGCCCCTTGCAGGCCTCGATCTAATTATGCTGTTCATTTTCCCTCGCTTTCTTGAGTCTTGAGATTACCAAAAAAAAAAAAAAAAAAAAAAAACCTAACACTCTTCTACCCAACGTCCCCCCCGCTTACACCAGATAGCGGAACCCCTTGTTCCGCTGCTCGGGCCGGTCCGCGTCGACGGCCGCGCCCGTGCCCGTGCCCGTGCCCGTGCCCGTGTCCGGGCCCGCGCCAACCTCCTCCTGCTCCTGCCGGTCGAGCTGGCGGTTGAGGCGGACGAGGATGATGCGGAAGGCGAGGCAGCCGGCGACGGCGACGCCGAACATGGCGGTGACGATGCCGTAGCTCTTGCGGAAGCCGTTCTCCTCGAGGTCCCAGACGTAGGAGCCGGCGACGTTGCCGAGCTGGCTGAAGGCGTTGATCATGGCGATGGCGACGGCGCGCTTGGCCGGCGGGCGCGGGAACGACGACGAGATCCACGAGTAGAAGACGATGAAGCCGGCGTAGCTGCTCGCCTGCAGGAACAGCGCCACGTACCGCGCCGCCACGTTGAGCGTCGACATGCTGATGACGAACCCCACCAGGCCCAGCACGATCGGGCCGGTGATGTGCCAGAACTGGGTCACGTTAGTTACCTTTCCGGAAAAAAAAAAAAAAAAAAAAAAAACAATTGGAAGACATACCTTGTCTTGGGTGCGGTCCGAGTGCCACGCGTTGACCAGCGAGACCAAGCAGGCAAACACCCAGGGCGGAGCGCTCATGAGCAGCGTGGGCACGTAGTCGAAGCCCAGGGTGCCGGTGAGGGTAGGCTGAAAAAAAATTACGGTCAGCTCTTCTTTTGGAAAAATAAAAACCGTCAAACGAACAGAGAGAGAGGGAAAAAAAACCCCGGGAGGGGGGGGGGGGGAGAGAGGAAGGACGTACGAAAAAGGCGTTAAAGGAGAGGCCGACGACGTAGGCGGTGAGGGTGAACATCATGAGATAGACCTTGGGGTCCTTGCCGGCGAGGATCAGGCCGGTCCAGACGGTCTGGCCGGGCTCGTCGTCCCTGTCGGCCGTGCCGACGTCCTCGGTCATGCGCAGCTGGGCCACGTAGCGCTCCTCCTCGGTGAAGCCGCGCGAGTTGTGCGGCAGGTCGGGCAGGATGATGGCGGCCAGGACGGCGAAGAACATGGTGGCGGCGCCCTCGACTATTATTTAATAATTATTTTGATTTTGACCGTCAGTCTCAGTCCTATATAGGTATGTACATACAGTACACACCAAAAAAGAAGAGAAAAAGAAAAAGAAATCTCGGAAGGATTCCGGGGGGGGGCTCTCGTACTGTAAAACAGCCAGCGCCAGGCGGCGTGGCCGAGGACGCCCTGCATGTTGGAGAGGACGCCGGCGCCGACGAGGGCGGAGAAGGCGTTGGAGATGAGGTTGCCGCAGAAGAGGAGGGCGTTGCGGGTGGTCAGCTCGCGGCGGGTGTACCACTTGGACAGGATGAGGAGGGCGCCCGGCAGGAAGGCGGCCTCGACGAAGCCGAGGAAGAAGCGGACGGCCACCATGCCGCCGAAGCCCGTGACGAGGCCCGACAGGGTCGAGATCAGGCCCCAGATCAGCATGGAGCAGGCGATGTAGAGGGACGGGCGCGAGACCAGGTTGATGGCCATGTTGGACGGCACCTGCATCAGGATGTAGCCGACGTAGAGGATGCTCAGGCAGGTCGCGTATTGGTTGTACGAGAGGTTCAGGTCGTCCTGCAGGCCCTTGAGACGCGCCGCCGCGATGTTGTTGCGGTCCAGGTAGTTCATGATGTAGAGGAGGATGAAGTAGGAGCACCGCGTGTCCAGCTTGCGCTTCAGACTCTTCTCGACCTCGGCCCGCCGCCCGGGATCCAGCGCGAAGGCCGTCTCCGGGTCGGCAGCACCCCCCTTCAGCTCATGCTGTTGGGCCCCGGCCTTCTCTGCTGCCGCGTCCATTTGGGATCGCGTTCGGGGTCGGGGTCGGGGTCGGGGTCGGTGGTTGGTGGTAGTGGTGGTGTTGCTGACTGTGGACGTTCCGAGGAGAGGGAGGGAGGGAGAGGATAGACCTAATAAGGTGTCATTGCAAGCGGGTAGCGGCGGATGAGACAAAACTTGATATATAATCCGTACACGACTCCCGGCCCGGTGACAAAAATCCGCCCCCGTCCCATTGGTGAGCCGACCATGTGCTGCTCCTCTCTTTTCCCCCATAACTTACCACTCCCCGCCTTTTCCCACTCTCCCCTTTGCCCGGGGCAGGCCGGGGTATCCGCCGGGGGGGAGGACGGTCTCCGGATTACTTACCGCAGTCCGTAGTGTACAAGTAGGCACGGAATACCGAGTACTACACTGACCCGTACACCAGGTTCTCTCCCCGTCAAGGGTCCCGTCAAGGGAGAGGAAAACCACACACACACACACTAAAAAAAATGGCACTAACGTTACACAGTAATTCCGCCGTCAATCGAGCGCCCCAGTTTCATTCCGGGAACACCTTGTTGCAGCATGTCAAAAGTAGTTATTGGCAGATCGTCAAGCTTCCTAGCGCCGTTGCAGTGCCGAACGCCAATTGCATGAGGCTGATGCAGGGTATGGCCGGAGATGGTGGAGATTGGTGAAAAACAGATGGGGCCATGTTGGGGAACATGGGAATGTCGGGGAGCACTGCGGAGGTGTGGGAGGTGGAACTTGTTTGGGCTGCTAAGACCGAGAGATCTTCTCGAAAAATTTTGAGAAGAGCATGACCCCACGAAACCGACAAAGTAATCGGTACACTAACACAGAAGGACCACTGGACGTAGAGGTTTTTTTTTTTTGGGGGGGGGGAGGAGGAAGGTCTTTTTTTTTCGTCTTCTTTCGTCTTTTGTCCCTCATCCGAAATACGAAGCCAGCTCGCTTTTCGGGGACGAATCCGGACTGCCTCTCCCGGTGCTCCCTCTCCCCAACGTTTTGCAAGCAAAAAAGATAGCTTTGATGCTACTCCGTGCCTCCAAACATACACCAATCAAGTATTTTACTAGACGCCTTACTCCGCACACTCCATGCGCACAATCCCGAATACCCATATTCCCTGCAGCCGTGGGATGCTACCCAGACCCGACCCGTCCACCGATGGCGTGGGGTCGCACGGAACGTTCTGGGTTACATCTCCGCCCTGATCGGGCCTTTTCCCATGCAATCGGACTTTAGCGGCGAACAAGGCTCCGCTGCGCACGACTTGGCGTGATCCCTGCCGTACTGTACTCCGTATGTACGGGCTTGTGTGTGTCTGAGAGAGAGAGCACGGATTTTGTGTGTGTGTGTTAGTGTGTCTCGCCCAACTCCGGGCCAAGGTACCGAGGTACGCAAACTAACTAGCGCAACTCGCCGTCGACGTCATGGAGTCCCCCCCCCCCCCCCCGACCCCAACCCCTGGGGATGCCGAGTTCATCCACACAGCTTTAGTTATTGCTCTCGCCCCAGTTGCTCCCCCCAGGTTTGCTCCTCCTCCCCAAACCCCCGCCCCCCGCGCTTTCGCCCTCCGCGTTTGCGTGCGACAACTTAGTGTACACTAGTGTAGACGCTCTCAGTCGCTACCCCTGGCGGGCCTGGGCGGGACCCCCGGACATGTCCGCGGCCCTGGATGTTTCGTGGTTAGTCGAAAACAGCGGGTTCTCCCGGATGTCATTCCCTTCTCCCCCCCCCCTCCCCCCCGGCCCCCTGTTGAGGCACACGAGCAACAGAAACCTGGGGTGACCTTGGTTATAGCCCAGCAGACACGGCCTTGCAGTGGCGACTAGCGTGGGGGTCATCGTGCTCCTTGGTGATTTGGAGGACTCGGTAAGTTCATTCATGTGTCCGTGGGGGTTAACTGTGGAAACATCATGACGCTGCCGGTGATCATAACTTTTGCTCCAGGCCGCCGGGCAGGGCGACGCTAGCCTGGGGGCGGGGGTGTTCGGGCGGTCACGCCGGTCGACCGGATCCAAAAAAGCGGTATGTCCAATCTGGACGGTCTGGACTCGTCGGGATCGGAATGCCGAGGTAGCCCATCATCGTCAGCTCGTGTTACCAGCTTTTAACTCTGGAGCTTTGGAACTCCGACAGGAGGTGCAAATCTCAACATACCTAACTTGGCGATCACAACCCGCCATGGGAAGAAACAAGAGAGTATTACTCGTTACGTACAACTAAGCCCCAGTATCCGGACCTGGTTGGTGACTTTCGTGGTTCTCCTGGTCTTGAAACCGGTCAAGACCAGCTGGACATGACTGGCAGCAAGCCAGCTCTGTTCGGTATGTATTACAGATATATATACGGGGCTGCTCGCCCGAGTCCCTGTCCCGGGAGCCCGACGCGGTCGTGTCCGCATCCCTCGGCACGCGATCCTGCGTTATAATTCCGCACCGTAACGGCAGTATTTGTACATCGACTCGCTTTGTCCCAGTTATCATGGGGTTTCGCCCTCAGACCGAGAGGGCGCTTGGGTAGGTAGGTAGGGAGCGAGTCGACCGGCCCCTGTCATGGCAGCCTGAACTGCTCCAGCACCCAGTTGTTCGGCCCGTAATCCTGCATCACCAGCCACGCCTCATCCAGCGCCTCTGACCCCAAGTAGGGGTCTATGCCCTCCATCATGCCCGGCCCGCCCATCGGCGGCGTCGGCATCGTGTGCTGCTGCCCTTCCCACGTCGGAACGTGCCTGAACTGCTCCTGGAGCGGCCGGGGATGCTGCTGCTGCTGCTGCTGTTGTTGTTGTTGTTGGTGCTGCGGTTGCGCCATGTAAGGCATCGGTGGAGGCGTCACGTCCGGGACAGCTTGGGCGGCGGCCGCCGTCGGGGAAACGCCTATCTCGCCATGGCCCATGAGCGCTGCGCGAGGGTGAGGCGCGTGTGGGAGTCGGGGGTGCCTACCTAGCCGCGCGCTAGCCCGCCGCGTGATGCTCTCGCGATAGCGCTGCAGCACCTCGATGCCTCGGGCCGCCGAGGCGACGTTCGACTTGTGGAAGTCGAGGATCGCCATCACGCGGTCCCACGAGGACTTTGCCGGTTCCCTGTCCAGGCACACGCCGAGATTGGGCGAGAGCGTCGCCACGAGGAGGATGGTGGCCGACGCAAATGTGACTGTTTCAATCATCCCCAGAGTTAGCCACCAGGCCCACAAAGAAGACCCGGACGGGTCGTGGTTAAAAGCAGGCCGGGAGGAGGGGAGGGAGGGGGAAGGAGGGGGAGAAAAAAAAGATGGGGAGGGAACGGGGAGACTTGCAGTGCAGCGTATACCACGCCGAGATGCCTCCGGCCGTGGCCGGGCTTCGGTGTATCTCCGCGAGCATGGTATGCACCGTCTGTAGGCAAAGCATGCATATCTCCTGGTGGAGTCTCTCCTGAAGCACGGATGAGGCCGTCAGGGCCGAGGAAGCGGCCGGGTTGGTCCACCGTTGCGCCTCGGCGAGGAGGGATGGGCGGAGGAGGAAGACTCGGAGGATCAGCAACCGGTAGCAGATCGCGTGGCTCTGGACCTGGAAAAACTTGGCCGTGTCCTCGTCGAGCGACATCTTGGAGTAGTCGGCGTCCATGCGGAGATGTTCTGGCAAGGCCTGGAAAAGATCGTCAATCATGGCGTTGACACGGAGGAGAGCGCCCGGCTCCGGCATCGTGATCTCGGCCCCTGCGAGTTTTAGCTTTATGTACGGCGCGCTCCCCGCCTCTTTCATCTTATCCAGAATTTCCACCGTCTTGAGCGTGAAGGTCATCATGTCCATGCGTGAGGGCAGACCTTCCGGCTGACGGCCTTCCTCGGTCGTGGATAGATATTCTTCGTCAATCGCCAGGGGAGGTGCTGTTTGTGTGAGAGCCGGAGTCACCAGACCGGGTCGGCCAAAGCTAACCGAGATGACCCTGTTTTCATGGTTACCAGAATAGCTCGCTGATTACAGGATTTTTTTTTTTTTTTTTTTTTTTTTTTTTTTTTTTTTTTTTTTTTTGGGGGGGGGGGGGGGGAAGGTTATGAGAACCCGGGAGGGGTTGCCGTACTGATCCAAAGAAACACAGCCGCCGAACCAGATCCTCCGGCGCATCTCCCTCTCGAGCTGATTGAGGTGTCTCCTGGGATCGAGATGCAAACCTAGCCCAATAGCCACCCGGACGGCCGCCCCTGACATGAGCCAGCAGCGGTCCGCTTTGCCGGCAAAGTAGAGATACATGGCCCGGAGGAGCAGCAGCTGCACAATCGGAATCGAGGCGGTGTCGAGGGCCTCGACAGACACGAGCCGCAGCGACCGGTGGTAGAAATCCTCGGCTTGGCTCTGCCTCTGTTCGAGCGGGATCCTGTCGAGACGGAGACACGCCAGCGCCATGACCATGTTCGCGGTTGCGTAGAAGAGAATGTCGTCGAACGCCGGTCTCGGCGGCGGTTTCTGCTTCCAGAGGGCGCGATATTTGCTCTTGAACATGGGCCAGTGGAGTAAGGGAAAGATGGAGTGAAAGTTTTGCCAGTACCAGCGGAGCAGCTCATCGGCAAAAGCACGCGGGGGGAGGTAGAGGTTCTGCGGGTTGAACTCGTCTGGAGGACGATCCGGAGTGTGCAGCGAGAAGCCGACGAGATCGGGAAACGTGGGTGATTCTGTTGGCGAGACCGGGGACTCGGAGTTCATGGTCAGGTCATGAGGGCGGCCCTGACGACCAGGCACTTCCATGCCCTGGCGCATATTAAAAGCCATGTTTGACGCTGCCGAGGGTTCATTTGGACGAGCGGCAACTGGCTCATCTGAGGGCCTCTCATCCATGGCGGCGTGACCGAAAGACGTGCCGGCCGAGGCCAGGCTGGGCTCGGCCGAGGAGGAGCCGGCACGGCCGGCATCGTGAGCTGCGGCCACGTCCAGGGAGGATGATGGGTGCTGAGCCGAAGATGGCGAGCTGCGGGAGGCGTCCTGGCCAGCCCGGGCGTTTTCCAGTTTTTGAAGTCTCCGGTCAATGTCGACCAAGGTGCTGCTCCCGGTCAGCTCGGGGGGCCAAACTTGCTCGTCGGGATACGGCCGAGAAAAAAGGCTTACAGTGCTGTTGAAGGTTGCATGACACTGTCCGGATAGAAGCATTTGTCGTCCCAGCCCCTCATGGAGCAGGCCGAGCACACCGGCTTTCTCCCATCGCATCCAGTCTTGCGGGCCCGACACGGGTTGCAGGCCAGACGCGCCTTTTTTCGCCTCTGCGTAGGCTGTCCCGTTTCGGCGACGAAGGTGTGCTGAGATGCCTCCATGGCGGAGATTGGCGGCGAGGGGGCGACGCAATTGTCAC
Organism: Thermothelomyces heterothallicus; assembly: GCF_042370625.1. Taxonomy (NCBI): domain Eukaryota; kingdom Fungi; phylum Ascomycota; class Sordariomycetes; order Sordariales; family Chaetomiaceae; genus Thermothelomyces; species Thermothelomyces heterothallicus. The sequence goes on along the minus strand of NW_027192562.1, from coordinate 91,325 downwards.
CGACGGGAATCGTGCCGTGAATCGAGGCACCCCGACTTTGAGCTGCAGCCGATGGTTCGCAACGCCGCATTATGTAATGCTGAGGACGCCTTTCATTGGCGAAGATGGCGCCAAGGAGAGCATTACTCCCAGTTAAACCATGTTGAACCCTGGCGCCGCCACCATCGCTTGATCCTTGGCCGGTTGCGCCGATCTGCATGTAATCCGTACAGCAGCCCGAGACCCAAATCGGACACAATCGATTCAAGACCTGCAGCGGGCGCTCTTCTCAGCACTTCGTACCGCGCACGCATTACGGATTACATAGAGCTCTTCGGTGCTTCTTTACGCCACAACCTATTGAGCATCTGAGGAACCTGGGTATATAGGATCTGTGGATATGTGGAAGAATCGGTTACTTTGAGTAACCTCAGAGATGCCGTGGCAAAATTCGGTTTTTTTTTTTCTTGGTGGAGGAAAGGGGGGGGGGGGGGTGGGTTCGGGGAAACTACAAGACTGGCACTTTCCGGTCGTGTGTGGATTGGACGTGAGCGTTGCATGCCACAGGCAGGTACGCCTGGTGCCTGGTGCCTGGTACGGCAGAGAAAACCAATCCAGTCCCTTCAAGCCACGAACCAATTAGTTAGCACGTACACGGCCGAACCAGCCCTACAAAAATGTTGGAATCTGAAGGTTAATTACTCCAAAGTCGTTATCGCCCCGTCCCCTCGCCCAGATTGTGTGGTTGCGGAAGGAATGGCATCCACCCGACCTGAGGTGAATGTACCGTAACCCGTACATGTCTTTCCTGCCCTTACTTTATATATATATATTATTTTAGCGATTTTCTTTTCCTGTCTCGCTTTTCTAGCGACTAGTGCCAGTTGGCAGCAGGAAAAACTGGAAACCGAGGCTGGTTAAAAGAAGTGACTCGTCATTAGCATCAAAGTACAGGCATTGCGCCTAAGATAGGTACTGTCGGAACATGTATGGAATGTATATAATCTGTATGGTCCAGTCCACGCGTATGAGACATCCTGCCTTTCTTACGGGAACAAAGTATGTTGGGTGAATGAAGCGACAACTCACCAGTCGGAATAATTTTCACTCTTTTCCGAAGAAGGAAACACAAATTGAGGGAAAAAATTACTAGCAGAGATGCGAGTTAGTCTTGAGAAATTGCAAGCAGCTAGTACTCCAAATCATTCCTGAGAGGGAGACTCAAGCCTGAAGATGTTAGTCGCCTGGTTTGGATGGAATCTTTGGAATGTAGCACAGGCAAGTACGGGACGTCTTCCGGTGCATGCTTCTGCGGGGTTGTGATTTGGAAAACCTCCGACGACAAAGTTCCGTAGGTACCCGGTGGTTGGGTGCTGAGTACAGATAGGTGCAGGTCAACTAAGGGTGGGGCCTGAATGGCCAGAGGCTGGCTGCCACTGGTCGTATCGAGAGCCATAGCGTTGAATGTGTATCTACCGAACCCCAGTCACCGGGCAGGTCCAGAAGACCCCACCGGAATGCGGTGCAAAAGGAATAACTAATGATAGGCTCACAGTGTTTCTCCGCGGGCGAGGAGGGTGATAAACTGATCAATCTTCTTTCTCCGCGTCTCCTCCCGTTTCGCGGTCGTGATGCGCCAGAGAAACGAGTAGCGCTTGGTCTTGCCCAGGCCCTCGAAGAAGGCCTTGGCCTTGCTGTTGCGCTCGAGCGCCTCCCGAAAGTCGTCGGGGACCTGCATCGCGCTCGCCGGCGCGTACGCCTTCTCCCACCGGCCGTCCGCCTTCCCGGCCTCGACCTCGGCCCACCCGGGCTCCCGCATGCGCCCGGCCGCGATCAGAGCCTCGACCTTCTCGACGTTGCGCCGGGACCACAGGCTCCCCTTACGCCGCGGCGTGAAGCGCTGGATGAAGTGGTCCGCGTCGAGGCTCTTCTTCTGCCCGTCGATCCATCCGAAACAGAGCGCCGTCTCGAGAGCCTCCTCGTACGTGATGGAAGCGATCTTGCCCCCCTTCTTGGCGATCTTCAACCACAAGCCGGCTTGATCCGTGTGGTTGGCCTCGAGCCACGTCTCCCAAGCCTTAACATCCTCGAAGAGCCGGATCGGTTGTGGCACGGTAGTGGTAGCAGATTTTGTTGCTTTGGGTACCGGCTTGGCGGCGGTAGTCGACACGGGTGCCGGCCTTGCTGTCTGGACGGTTCTGGTCGCGAGTCTGGTACGTGCTGTCATCTTTTGCCCTCCTTTGGATGATGATGGCTGTTGGCTGCACCCGAGTCGGGTCAGCATCCGTCCGTACTGTAAACATCCGACGAGAGGGTCAAGATTGAGGGTTAGGGTTTGGCGGTGACAAGGGAGCAGGGGCACCACGTGGTCTCCTGCCATCTACGACTAACTTAAACGGGGAAAATAATTAAAGTACGGATTACGGAGGTACACGCGAGCTTCTGATCTCGAATCTCATTCCGTGGCGCCCTTCCGGGGCCAGCAAATCGGGGCTTTTGATCCTGGGTTGGGAAGATGTCGAAAGCAAAAGCGACGCCGCAATTGCCCGCCAGCAATTGCACCTTAAGTGGGTATTCTGACAGAAAAGAAAACCAGCAGCAGCCAAAAACTGGCAAAAGAGAAGAACACGATCCACCCAGGGGTCGAACCTGGAACCTCCTGATCACTGACCCTCTTCAGGGCTCGTAGTCAGACGCTCTGCCATTGAGCCAGCGGACCTGCTCGGAACTTGTTGAGAATTGGCGAGTCATGCACCAGCTTGAGAAGAGCGCGCCCAGGAAAGCAACGGCCGTTTTGGTTCGCACTTGGTGTTTGCCTGCCCCAAAATGGCCTGGAGTCTCAAAAGGAGGCCTCGAGTACTATATAGACTTCAAGTTCTTTGCAAGCCGGGCTTCATCGTGAATCCAAGGTTGATACCGTACGTGACTCTCCACTTTCACCGATCGGGTTGTTTTCTCACTCTTTCCTATTCTTTCGTGTTTTATTTTTTTTCTCTTACACATTCTCTTTTCCTTGCTTAATGAGTGATGTAATTTAGTAAGGACCATAGAAGGCTGCCCGGATCTCGGAAGGATCGCTCGCAACATTACGCGTCGTCAATTTCGGAGCTCAGAGAAGTCAACGGAGCATGGGATACGGAGGCCGCGAGAGGATTTCGGAGCGTTGCTCGCAGACCAGTTAAACGGCTGATGGTGAATTAGCGGGCCTTGCTCCCGTCAGGCCGTGTGATCGGCATCGTCAATCATCTGGGGCAGGCACGACCAGATAAATGAAACGCACCCCACATTCTCGGCAGACGTTACCAGACCAACACGATCCACACTTTGGAACCGCCTCGAGGGGAGGCACAAGCTCGTTTATCCGGAAAGGCAGATATAGCCAGCAGCGTAAGGGATTTGCGAAATACCGCAACGGTCTGCCGGGCCCCCAACTGATCGACTCGAACAATTTCCCCATTCTTCGGCCAGCGGAAGATGCCATCGCGCCAGGGAAAAGAAGAGATCAGCAGAACTCTCTCCCCTTGGTCCGTTTCCTTCCTCAACGTCGAGCGTCAGGGCCAAGGTGAGCAAAACACCCTTGTTTACCGTTTAAATGATGCATTTCGTTCCGGCCAAGGCCCACCCAACGCCAGCGCCTATTTCTCCCAGGAACCGGGCCTCCACACCGCGCCAAGCGGATGCTCGCGCGATGCCACGTACGTACTGTACTGTACGGAGTACATTATTGTGCCGACCTGGGGGGCGATTCCGCCGCAATTTGAATCTGACAGGATATAGTCATGGCGGATGACGTACTCCCGGTGCGGGAGGATGCGTGAGAATGAACAAGGTGATGCTTTGACCGGGGATAATACATATAATTAACTATCAACCGATCCGCATCTCAGACCCCAGGCATGCCGTCACCCGGGTTTTCGTAGCAGTGTAACTTATCCTGGCAGACGATCGACCACCCTTTCGATCTGGTTATTTGGTGTCTAGCAGCAGTGTGATATCAGTTTTCCTTTTACGGTCTCGGACTCCCGTCATATCAGCCATCTTTGATCTCTCCGAGGCCCCTTCTCCCGGTTCATCTCTCGGCCTGGACTCCTCTTCAGCGGCTCGACCAAACTCGCCCCCCGCGACGAAACAATAATACAATAAGTTGCCCGGTATGCCGCCTCCACGACTGAGCACCCTCCTTCCCCTCCTAGCCTTAGCCCCCACCGCCCTGGGGCACTCCCACCTGGGATACATCATCATCAACGGCGAGGTATACCAAGGATTCGACCCGCGGCCGGAGCAGGAGAACTCGCCGTTGCGCGTGGGCTGGTCGACGGGGGCGATCGACGACGGGTTCGTGGCGCCGGCCAACTACTCGTCGCCCGACATCATCTGCCACATCGACGGGGCCAGCCCGCCGGCGCACGCGCCCGTCCGGGCGGGCGACCGCGTGCACGTGCAATGGAACGGCTGGCCGCTCGGACACGTGGGGCCGGTGCTGTCGTACCTGGCGTCCTGCGGCGGGCTGGAGGGGTCCGAGAGCGGGTGCGCCGGGGTGGACAAGCGGCAGCTGCGGTGGACCAAGGTGGACGACTCGCTGCCGGCGATGGAGCTGGTCGGGGGCGCGGGACGCGTCGGCGTGCCCGGGCAGCGCTGGGCCACCGACGTGCTGATCGCGGCCAACAACAGCTGGCAGGTCGAGATCCCGCGCGGGCTGCGGGACGGGCCGTACGTGCTGCGCCACGAGATCGTCGCGCTGCACTACGCGGCCGAGCCCGGCGGCGCGCAGAACTACCCGCTCTGCATCAACCTGTGGGTCGAGGGCGGCGACGGAAGCATGGAGCTGGACCACTTCGACGCCACCCAGTTTTACCGGCCCGACGACCCGGGCATCCTGCTCAACGTGACGGCCGGCCTGCGCTCATACCCCGTGCCGGGCCCGACGCTGGCCGCGGGGGCGACGCCGGTGCCCTACGCGCAGCAGAACATCAGCTCGGCGAGGGCGGACGGAACCCCCGTGATCGTCACCAGGAGCACGGAGACGGTGCCCTTGACCGCGGCACCCACGCCAGCCGAGACGCCAGAAGCCAAAGGGGGAAGGTACGGAAGGAACTTTTGCGGGTAGACGCTGAAACGGGTTTAAATATGTTTTTTTTTCTTTCCTTTTTTCCCCTTTGTGGACTGTCTAATTAATAATTACATATTACTATATTATTACGTGCATGGTGTAATTAGGTATGATGACCAAAACCGAACTAAAGACCTAAATGAATGCTTCTTTATAGTAGCTGGCCAGAACAGAAGAGGCTGACAGCGATCTCAGGAAGGTTACTGATCGTCGTACCCGGTATCTCTCCGTAGCTGTCTGCGCATATTCAAGACTGCACAGAGACAGCAGCCCCCCCACCTTGCTTGAGATCGAAAGTGAAAGAAAAGAACGAGATTAAATAGGCCCAAGGCCACATCGGCGGCGCTCATAAGGCAGCAGAAACCAACCAACGAAGCTCTGAGAGGCGGCAATAAGCACCGTGCCGGCGTTTCAGAGTAGCGCAGGGCGGCATGAGACATAGCAGAAATGTGATGCAGACATGATGCTGGCGTGGATTGTTCCTGCTCTTCTGTCAGGTGCTCGAGGAAGAAGGCATGGATACCTACCTTAGGTAATACCTATGAAGTGTCGCCGGGCCGTCAGAGAGAACGAATCCCTCTGGAAGTCTCGCCATCACAAACCTCGTCAATCGACCAAGACTGTTCTCCGAGAATGCGAAGCATAGGTTTGGAAACATATTAGAGAGATAAAGTCGGACGGTGGTAGGGATAGGTTCCATCAACTTACAAGATAGAGTCATGCTTTTAACACTCTCCACGCCCCCCCCGCCCCCCCCTTTTTTTTTACCTCTACACTCGCTATTATTCTAAGAGTATCATAGACTTACGGGATGCCGTGGAACTGATGCGGCTCACAATCAGACGCGGCAAAATATTGAGTGGTATTATTAAAGGAATGCCTGATCCTGAAGAAAACCATAATCACGTCCGGTTTTACTTGGTTCTCGGGGTTTCCTGTTAACATGCCACCTTTGTATATTATTGTGTTTAGGTGTCAGTTGGATAGCCAAACTCTTGTTCATGATGAGTTATTACCGAGGACCGGAGGTAAAGATAGGTACCTGCATGGACCTTAGGCAAGGTAGCTTTTTCTGTGGTGGTTAATTACTGGCCGAGTCTCTGTGTGATCAGCCGAGCACGCTGCACTTGCAGACGTCGCTCAACTCATTATTTATCAACCGAAGCAACCTCCAAACTCCCGACTAGATATTTACGTGAAATAACCATACCGAACTTCCTTGTGCCTCCTTGCTGCTCGGCACTCACCTCCGCCATGTCTACCAATGTGTAGTAGGTACCTAGGTACGTATGTATAATTAATAATTACTGATGAGTACTTCGTACCTAGCTCATAATTACGCTCAAACAAAACACATTCAAGCAAAGATATCTTAATTACCCACTGAGATGAATTACCTCTCCACACATTACGACCAACAAATCCAATGAAGCAGGACAATTGGCTCAAGCAGCTACCAAACACGCTCGATTTCATCTATCGAAATACCAAGCGATTGCGTGTGCTGGGCGCCGGGGTGCAAGCATCTTGGCACATGGGCCAAGCATCCTCACCTTCCGCATATGGCAATGCTGTATCACAACAATGCGACCCGCAGTGGCAGGCCGATGCTCGTGCGGATTACCTGCCGTCCGGGGATGAACGGTTCGCGGCCAAGAGTCCAATCAGGGCAGGAGAGGAAGATTCGGCAAAATAACATGGTACTGTGTACCCAGCAAAGTCGAACATGCCCAGCGACCAGCCCGTATCACGCCATGTCCGACCATGTGCTCGGTACTCCCTCCGTTCGTAGGAAATCATCATAATATTTAGTTAAATTACATGGTTACTACCCGACACGACGATCTCCAGCTTCTTCTCCCTTTCCCCTCCCCCGCTTCTCCTCGAGGACCTCCACAACCCGGTATAGACTACCTGCAAGACGCTCGGAGAAGCTCGGTACCTGAGCGTAATAGACGGCGGAAGGAGGTGGCGATGCGACGACTTCTCTCGCTGTGCGTCGCGGCCGTGTTGGCCTCGGCCATCGAGCCTCCCCGGTTCCCTCACCAGCCGACGGGCAATGGCAACAAGCTGCTGACATACAACATCACGACGGGCAGCCCCGGTGAGCTCTCGCCGTCGACGAGGTCGGTCACATGGGTCCAGTCGGACCGGGACGGCGACTTCATCACGACGGACGACGACGGGTCCCTCGTGTTTGAGAACGTCGAGTCCGGCGACCGGACCACCTTCCTGGCGGCCGACAAGATCCCGGCCAACTACTGGGACTACCAGATCTCCCCCGACCGCTCGCGCGTCCTCTGGGCCGTCAACTACACCAAGCTGTACCGCCACTCGTACTTTGCCGACTACCTGGTCCAGGACGTGGCCACGGGCGGGACGGAGCCCCTGGTCGGGGACTCGGCGGGCGACATCCAGTACGCCACGTGGAACCCGGCCTCGTCGTCCGAGATCGCCTTTGTCCGCGGCAACGACCTCTTCCTCTGGAACGAGGGCGACGTCAGCCGGATCACGGACGACGGCGGGCCGGACCTGTTCCACGCGGTGCCGGACTGGGTCTACGAGGAAGAGATCCTGAGCACCAACAGCGCGCTGTGGTACTCGCCCGACGGCGAGTACGTCGCCTTCCTGAGCTTCAACGAGACGGGCGTCGAGACCTTCACGGTGCCCTACTACATGGACGGCCAGGACGTCGCCCCGCCCTACCCGCGCGAGCTCGAGCTGCGGTACCCCAAGGTGGGCACCAAGAACCCGACCGTGGCGCTGAGCCTGCTGGACGTCCGGGCCCGGACCGTCACGCCCGTGTCGGTCGACGCCGCCTGGCCGGCCGACGACCTCGTCATCGGCGAGGTCGCCTGGGTGACGGACGACCACGACAAGCTCCTCTACCGCGCCTTCAACCGCGTGCAGGACCGCGAGAAGCTCGTCCTCGTCGATACCGAGACCGCAGAGTCGACCGTCACTCGCGAGCGCGACGGGTCCGACGGCTGGCTGGACAACAACGGGGCCATCACCTACGTCGGCTCCCGCGGGAAGAAGGACGAGGGGAAGAAGGGCGACGGCAGGGGCGAGGAGGAGCGGTACTACCTCGACCTCTCGGACGCGTCCGGGTGGAATCACCTGTACCTGTTCTCGCTGGACGGGCGTTCCAACGTGACGCTCACGTCGGGCGAGTGGGAGGTGGCGTCGATCCTCAAGGTCGACCGGGCCCGGGGCCTGGTGTACTACACGTCGACGGAGCGGCACCCGACCGAGCGGCACCTCTACTCGGTCTCGATCGCGACGGGGGCCAAGAAGCCCCTGGTCGACCCGTACGTGCCGGCCGTCTGGTCCGCCTCCTTCTCCCGGGGCGGCGGCTACTACATCCTGCGCTACGCCGGACCCGACGTGCCCTACCAGGAGCTCTACTCGGTCGAGCGGGGGCCGACCGAGCCGATCCGCACCGTCGAGGCCAACGCGCGCCTGCACGCCGCCCTGCAGCAGTACCGCCTGCCCCGGATCCTCTACTTCGACCTCCCCCACCCGTCGGGCGTCAACTTGAGCGCCATGCTCCGGCTGCCCGTGAGCCTGGGCGACGAAGACGCCGACGGGAAGAAGAACAAAAACAAGAACAAGAACAAGAAAAAGAAACAGGAGAAGTACCCGGTGCTGCTGACGCCCTACGGCGGGCCCGGCGCGCAGGAGGTGAACAAGGCGTTCCAGGCGCTCGACTGGAACGCCTATATCTCGTCGGACCCGGAGCTCGAGTACGCGACGCTGACGGTGGACAACCGGGGCACCGGCTACCGCGGGCGGGCGTTCCGGTCCGCGGTGGCCGGGCGGCTCGGGGAGCTGGAGGCGCAGGACCAGATCTGGGCGGCCGAGTGGCTGGCGGAGCGGTACCCGTCCTGGGTCGACGCCGACCGCATCGGCATCTGGGGCTGGAGCTACGGCGGGTACCTCGCGGCCAAGGTGGTCGAGTCCGGCGGCGGCGCGGACGGGAAGAGGGGCCCCATCGCCTTCGGGTTGGCCACGGCTCCCGTGGCCGACTGGCGGTTTTACGACAGCATGTACACGGAGCGGTACATGAAGACGCCCGAGCTGAACCCGGACGGGTACAACCGCTCGGCCGTCTCGCGCCTGGACGGGTTCCGCTCGCTCCACGGCACGTTCCTGGTCCAGCACGGCACCGGCGACGACAACGTGCACTTCCAGAACACGGCCGCCCTCGGCGACCGCCTCATCGGCGGCGGCGTCGGCCCGGACAGGCTCGAGCTCTCCTTCTTCACCGACTCGGACCACTCGATCCGCTACCACGGCCAGAACGCCTTCCTCTACAAGCAGCTGACCACGCGTCTGTGGGAGGAGAAGCGGAGGGGAAAGACGGCCGAGGAGCACCAGTGGAGTAAGAAGGCCCTAATTACTCGGTGAGAGAGCACGGGAGCACGGGGGTGCATGACAGCCCCCAGGAATAAAAGAGAGAAGAAAAAAAAAAAAAAAAAAGAGAGAGAGAGAGAGAGAGAGAGAGAGAGAGAGAGAGAGAATAGCTGATGGTATATTTGGGCCCCTGATGTCTGAGAATTGAAGACCGGTAATGAAAACGTAATTGATATTAATCACCTATCGAGGTTGTCGCGGTGTGCCTGGTTGAGAAGTCACCATCTTCTCTTCTTTGCTTTCAGTGTTTGATGATTCCCCCGAGATCCCGGCAAGTTGGACACGTAGTCTCGTTGAGGAAGGTGAGAAGATGGAAGGCAAAGGAAAAAATAATAGCCCGCTCGAGTTCGTACCTACCTCCTCCATACCTAATAAGTAATCGCGCCGTGAAATCACGCTAATTCACGAATTCCGCCCGCGCTTACCCTCGGTTTGGGGAGAAGGCCTAGAACCCGCCGACGCACAGCAAAGACATGCAGTGTTCTCGCACCTGCTGTTTCTAAAAATTCCACGGCCAGGAAGGTACATACAGTACCAAACAGCCATCGAACTCGTTAGGCAGCTACCGTCAGCACCCGCACCTGGGTAAGCCCCATATGGCTAGCACGTGGGCAGAGGTACTCTGTGTTCGTAAGATACATTGAGCTCCGAGATGTTCCCATCCCAGGTCAGAGTAGTTCATCATTGCCTACATGACTCTGTACTGTAATTATGTATGTACATACATACATACAGCTGAGACGCGTCTGAGGGGAGTAGCCATCCAACAGGTTGGCTCCATCCATCCGCCCGTTCTATTCACCCCGGACTGACCACCCAGAACAAACTAGCTGACAATGTTCATCTGTTCTTCCCTCCCGCACCCCTCCCCCCTTCCCCAACCACCACCAGACCCCCATGCGCCCCCCGCATCCCATGTCCTGCATGTCTGCATGTGCACGTGGGACAACGGTAGCACCAGACACTGCAGACCGGCAATGGGGCTCGGCCGCGGCAGAAGCAGGATGTATTCCAGGGGATCTTGCCAGAGCCGGCCGGCCGCCGTAACCTCTCGGCGATCCTGGCTCTTCTGGGGTTAGTGTACGACACCGCGGGGCCCTACTTTGCGATTCACTTTGGCTCCTGGTTGATTGGTGCCGGAGACATGGGGCGTACAGGGGAGGCGGAAGGTGTGGGTTAGTTAGGGGCGGGGCCGAGTTTGCGGGGAAGTGGACACACTCCGCACGAATCTACTACCGCCCCCCGTGGCCGATGCATGCGGGGGAGGGGCCCCCATGTCCCGTCCCGGTGGGCTTTTGCGGGGAGAGTTTGGGAGGGAGGAAAGAAGAAAGAGAACGGATGGTGAAAGGTGCGGGCTGCCTGGTATGTGGACCGGGCGGGTCGAGGCGAGACATTGTGGTGGTCGTTTCTTGGCCGGTCGGTGTCGCAAAGGGATAGGACCCGGTACTTGGAGTTGGTAGTGCTGGAACCTCGGAGTGAAGTGCTTACTGCTTGCCCTGTTGAGCTTTAAAGCGAGAATGCACACGACGCAGCTCCGCAGTCTCGATGTTTCCCTCCTCGTCTCTCTGGCTCTCCCTTGCCTCTCCGTCCCCTGCACCTTTCTCTTCCGTTTTCTGTGCCTTTCTAATAAAAAGCAGGATCAGAGAGCAGCCCCTGTTAAAATCGCAACAGAAGGCAGTCAGGTTACCTCCCGAACGCCCAGACAAGATGGGAACGCACGTCGACAAGGTCGACGGCCCGGGGTCGCAATCCGACGACCGGGTGGACGTCGAGCAGGTCGATCGGGTAGCGGTGCCGCCAGTGACGCTTCAATCGTTTGCCCATCTCAACGAGAAAGCCATCCTACGCAAGGTAGGTCAGGTTATCAGACCTGGACTCTGCCCCGAACTCTTCCCTTGGCCTGGCACATTGCTAACCCGAGAATCGAAAATGATAAACAGATGGATATGCGCCTCATCCCCATGCTCGCCCTTCTCTACCTCCTGTCATTCCTCGACCGTTCGTCTGCCCCCCCTTTTTTTGCCTTTCCTTAGCGCTGCCTGCTTCGCTCCGTTCTCCGCAAATGACCCTCCCCCCGGCTCACGCTGTTAATATCTCTCTTCCTAAACAGGCGGCAACATCGGCAACGCCAAGATCGAAGGCCTCCAGGAGTCCCTGGGCCTCACCAACGACCAATACAACTGGTGCCTGACCGCCTTCTTCTTCACCTACGCCGCCTTCGAGGTGCCCAGCAACCTGATGCTCAAGCGGGTCCGCCCGTCGATCTGGCTGCCCACCATCATGGTCGCCTGGGGCGTCGTCATGACCCTGATGGGCATCGTGCGCAACTACGCCGGCCTGCTGTCCGCCCGCATCTTCCTCGGCGTCACCGAGGCCGGCCTCTTCCCGGGCGTCGCCTACTACCTCACCAACTGGTACAAGCGCGAAGAGATCCAGCTCCGCCAGGCCATGTTCTTCAGCGCCGCCAGCGTCGCCGGCGCCTTCAGCGGTCTGCTGGCCTTCGCCATCGGCAAGATGGACGGCGTCGGAGGACTTCGCGGGTGGCAGTGGATCTTTATCCTCGAAGGTAACTATTATATCAATCGCCACGTTCCCAGTGCCTCTGGGACCCTTTTTTTTTTTTTTTTTTTCATCTTTTTTTCCCCGTAGTGCGTAATTGGATGCTGATTGCGCTCGTCTAGGAATCGCCACCGTCATCGTCGCCGCCATCGCCTTCTTCGCCCTCTTCGACTTCCCCGAGACGGCTACCTTCTTGACCGAGGAGGAGCGAGCCTTCGTCATCTACCGTCTCAAGTACCAGGGTCAGAGCGGGGATGACTCTGGCCGCCAGCAGGTAGCCCAGGCCGACGGGTTCAAGTGGAAATACGTCAAGGATGCGTTCCTTGACTGGCAGATCTGGGTCAACATCGTCGTCTATTGGGGCGTAAGCGCTTTGCTCTAATATCCAACTTCCCCATCAGCCTGTTGCCCCCTTGTTTCGTTGCTGACATGACCCATATTTCTGACATCTGCTACTTAGGTCGTCTGCCCCCTGTACGGTATCTCGCTCTTCCTGCCGACCATCATCCGCGAGCTCGGCTACAAGAGCAGCCAGGCCCAGCTGATGACGGTGCCCATCTACATCACGGCCGCCATCTTCGCCGTCTTCGCCGCCTACTGCTCCGACAGGGTCGGCCGCCGGAGCCCCTTCATCGCCGGCTTCCTGCTCGTCATGGCCGTCGGCTTCGCCATGTGCATCGGCACCGATCCCAAGGAGAACCCCCGCGTCGTCTACGGCGGCGTCTTCCTCGCCGCCTGCGCCATCTACCCTGCCTTCCCCGGCGTCATCGCCTGGCTGTCCAACAACCTGTCCGGCTCCCTCAAGCGCTCCGTCGGCATGGCCATCCAGATCGGCGTGGGTAATCTGGGAGGTGTGAGTAGCAAAGTGCCTGTCCCTCATCTTAACTATCCTGCGCAAAGCTGACTGACTTGTGTTGCTCAGGCCATGGCATCCAACTTCTACCGCGCCAAGGATGCCCCCCGGTACATCCTCGGTCACGGCCTCGAGCTCGGCTTCATCGGCGGCGGCCTCGTCGCTTCCGCCATCCTCGTGCTGGGATACACGACCCAGAACAGGAAGCGCGCAAGGAGAATCGAGGAGGGCGCGCTGGACTCGTACACGTCCCAGGAGCTGTCCGAGAAGGGCGACAGGGCCGTCACGTATCGCTATGTGCTTTAGAGAGAACCCCCTTGTGGGGCTTCGGCTATTCATTAATTAAGGAAAGGAGGGGATGTGCTGCTGCTCGATGAGACGCGCGCGCCGAGTGTCTAGACTAATAACTCAAGAACGAAACTGAAACCTGTCCCGTCAGCGCGGAGAGGATCGTGCCCTGAGAGTGCCACCGTCTAATAATTATTCAATCACCCTCGAGAGTGACTGCGGCAGGCAAGCGGGCATGCAGATCCAAGATTCAACCTATCAGCGTCGTTGCCGCCGACATGACCTCCCAGCCCTCCTCTTCCCCTTCTCCCCCCGGCAGGGTATCATTCTCGTCGTCCTGCTCCCCGCCCACTCCCTCACCCTCCCCATCCCGATCATCATCACCCTCTTCCACCCTCGACCAGACCTCCCCGCCCCGCCCTTCCGGTAACCCTGGCCCGTTGACCCTTCCGAGCGCAGAACACCACGCCTCGTCCCAGCACAGCACCAAAGCAGACTCCCCGCCCGCCCACTCCTCCCACCGCGCCGGGCGTTGCCCCTGCCCCTGGCCCCGCCCCGATCCAGACGGCGCGCCCCACGGCGCCGCCGCAGCCGAGGATAGCATGCGCCGCCCGTCGGGGAGCGGGACGCTCTTCTTATCATCGTCTTTGATGTCGTTGTCGTCGTCGTCGCTGTCGTCTCCTGTGGTTCGGTTGCCGAGGAGGGCGACGGCGTGGGAGAGATAGAAGGCGACGTAGTCCCTGGGGAGGGTTGATGCGGTCGTCAGGAGGTCCAGGTGGTGCGAGACGGACGACCGGTCCGGGGGCGCGGGGGGAGGGGTTGCGAGGACGAGGTGGGCGTGGATGTATTTGAGTAGGTGTGCGTGGGAGGTCACCTCGGCGGGGGTGGGGGTTTCCCCGATGGGTTTGGCTTCTTCGAGCAGGACGGCGCGGTAAAATTGCAGCACTTCCAAGGACGGGAGCTCGGGGACGAGGCCGGCCCTCCGGAAGGATCCGTTGGGGCTGGGGTGGGTGGACAAGAGGTGGAAGTTGGCCGGGCTGACGGTGTCTGGGAGCGGCTGCAGGTCGGGCGGGTGGAACCTTGCGCGGGCCGGGATGCTGTCCCAGAGTTGCGGGCTGTAGTACGCCGTCCATGCCGAGGGCGGGATGCGGAAGGTCTCCTCGAACAGCGGGTAGGTCATGTTCTGGAGGAGGTGGGTGTTACCGAGGGTGAGCGGCAACAGGGCCGCGTGGACGAGGTGGAGGTAGAAATGCGATTGCGTCTCCGAGTATGCAGGGACGCCCGGGCACTGCGATCTGAGCCGCATCGTCTGTCGCCGGAGCGAGTCCAAGGCCAGGTTGATGAACCAGGCGCGTCGACGGGTCTTCTCACCGGGGCGGAGATACATCTGTACCACAGCAAACGCGAAGCGGAGGAGCCGGTGGGGTTCTTCATGCTGCGGTCTGGTGAGCTTGTGTCGAAACTGTGAATCTCGATATTGCACCAGTTCGACAAGCTCACGAAGATTTGGCAGCATCCAGTAATCCCGGGAGTACGAGGATGCCAATACATCCGGGCTGAAGTAGGTACTGGGCAATCTCTCGTCTGCGAGTTCCGGGAAGTAACGGAAGATGCCCTTGAAACTCGTGGGCCCTCGCACACTGAAGCTCAGCATTGCCACGAGAGCAAGCCTGACATGGTACAGCCAGAAAACGGTAAGGGTTCTGCCTTGTGTCAGTGATCCGAAACAATCCCCTCGCTGCACGGCGGATCAGACTCCTAGTAATTACTGCCCCATCATTCATGTACATCATGTAATTAATTGCATACCTCGGTTCAGGTGGGTGTTGGGCATGCGAGTTACGCCGTCGAAACCTGTCCATCCTGGTCGCAAATATGGTCGCCACCTCAAGCAGGTCAAGATCCCGGACGTCGTATTCGAGAAGAGTGATGTAGGCGGCGCGAAGGTAGTCCATGTGTGTCCAAGGGGTGATGTTCCCCCGTAGAAACGCGTGGCGGAAAGCATGGTCCGTCATTTCATCTCCAGAAGGTGCACCTCGCTCCGGCTTCCCAGGACGAGACGGTCGAGGTGCCGCAAGTAGAGCATCGCCGACCATTCGAGCAGCGTCGACAACCGGCATCTCGAGGACGCAATCGAGACTTGCGGCCACTGCCGGTGCATCTGCCATGCCAGCGGAAGCCAGCTCGTCCCTGAAACGGGCGACCAGGTCATTACGAACCCCGTTGGAAACACTAGCACCTTGTGCGGTGCTAACGGCGACCCAAAACCCCCGGCTGCCGTGCCGCCTCTGCAACTCGATAGAGTCGCGCAAGGAGCGTACCGAGGCTTCGACATCCCGATTCGATGCATCGTGCACAAACAAGAATCCCGACTTGCCACCCGACAGATTCAGAGATTCGTGGAGATGCTCTGGGGCTGCAGAATGTCAGCTGTGACGCGACAGCGGGGCAGTAAGGTCCATTTCGCGAAAACTCACTGATGTCAGGGGACGAATCTTCCCGGGGGACGTGGCAGAACAAGGTGACGACGGAGCCACCCTGCAGCTGTAAACGTGCCTTCTCGACCCGGTGGTCAGGCCCTGAACCAACATCTTTCCAATCCAGCAATGACAAGAGTGCAGATGTCGGGGGGAGTCCGCACAAGAACAGTGAACACCCAAGGGTCCTATCACTAGGAGGATCCTGGAGGTTAGAGGACCTAGGAGAGCCAGGCACAAACGAGTTCATGGCGTGCGATAGCGACATACCCTAAAATGAAATGCTAGCAATTGTAGGAGATGACCAAGAGTTTTCAGTCGGGGATCAGGATGACACCTAGGAGTGGACCGGCGTTTTGTTATTGTTCTCATTTTCACTTATAAACAAAGGTGCAGAGCGGAGAATCGGTAAAGGCTCCAGCTGTCCTCTTCCTGACGACACGCAACACTTGCCAATTGAAGATCACTACCTACGAAGTGGGAAGCACTAATTATACCTAGTTTAAGCTAACGCTAGAGCAGCAGGCAGCAGGCAGCAGGCAGCAGGCAGCAGGCGGCGTTCGGACTCGCATCAACCCTAACCCCTATCGAATCCCAACCCCTATTACTAGTAATCTGGACGAGAATGTATAAACAGCATCTTGTACAAACAAGGGCACTCGTGGCTGACTGTGATCAGGGTATTCATTGTTAAACTTCCATCCTCTCTGCTTTCTTATTTCTTACCTCAAAGCTCTGTTAACATCAACGCGGCAGCTTGGACACTCACGAGGACCATACTCTAGTTAGCTCGGTACCTAATTACCATGCTTAAAGAACCAATCTGCGATACTGAGCTGTATGTGCAATACATAAATAGTTCCACTCTGCCACTAATTAATACTGCTTCAAGAACCGCTGCTGCATGATCCTCCGTTAATTAACACAAGAAAGGCCGCCAGCAACCTTGAGTCAACCATCTCTACCTGACTAATTAACCCAAGAGGAAATCTTACCGACATGTGCACCGGCGAGTGCGTCTGCTTTTTCTGCCCCCGGTCCATCATCCGGGACCGTCTCTGCCCGTACTACATGCCCAACGCCGCGGGCGGGCCCAAGGCGCGGCCCCACTACATCATATGGATGGGGGCCCTTTTCGTGTGCTGCGGCAACCACTCGGGCAACTGCCTCAACTGCCCGGAGCTGTACCAACCCGGGAACATTGCGCACCAAATTGCTACCTACCTCGAGTGCGAAGACTGCGCCCTCCGAAGCCTGGCTGAGAGTTAGGCGGGCTGGAATAATAGGAGGTGATGGGCGGGTGCTGGATGAAGCGGAGAGGGCGCGGCCGAGAAGAAGGGCGGGATAGGCTTATTATCGTGATGGGGAGACGGAGACAATGCCAGTAATGAAGATGACCGTGGCATGGGGAATTATGGGTAAGACCGCAGTGAACTCACAAGAGTCAAACACACCCCGGTCAAATTCGGCTAGCACTCTTGAATCATATTATTTGCTATCATGTCATCCATCGATGATATGGTAATTAATCTCAAACGGAGAGATGTGTACCGAAAAACACCATCCAACTTTCCCTGACTTTAGCCAAGCATGCACTGTTCTTTGCTTCGCGTTTTCCTATTGTGGTTCTCCTTGACTCTCAAATCGTTGTTCGTTGCTATGGTCAGGCTTGTAGTGAACTGCTGTAATTAGAGAATAATTATTCCCCTGTAAATCTTCAAGTTCATGCTGTTTTCCAGCTGATAGCTTGAAGACGGCACTTGGTAATTAACATGCCAAATCCAACAAGGAGCCGTGGGAGGGTTCATCACTATTACAGAATGTTGTTCGTTTGAGTCGAGGTGGTTATTTTTTGTTCGTTTCTTTATGTCCACAAGAAGAAAGGGGGGGAAAACAAAGGCTTTCATAGACCATGCAAATCTCTTACAAAGGAATCATCTAATGAGCATTATATCATCCTAACCACCAGAAACAATGTACTATAAACAATAGACCGGGGAGCAGTCGCCGAGTTCAATGTGAAAAGTATAAATACCTCGATTCTGTACATCTTCTACTTGGCCCTCTCTTCAATCAGCAACCAAGCAACCACACTCAGCCACCCTACACCAACAAGACAAGAAAACAAGAAATTCGCGATGTGCCAGGTTCAGATCATTCACTTCTATTGTATTGACGCCCAGATGCGACATCCCCAGTGTCCATACTGGAAACGGGCGACCGGCCGCCCGTCCAGCTACGAATATCAATATCAGCCTGCTCTTACTAATTGCTGCGGGCTCGACAACCACATCGGAAAGGAGTGTTATGAGTGTCCTAATGCCACAGGTGAGAACCGCAGGGAATTCGTGGTAAACACGCAACGGTGCCATGTATGCGAAGTCAGGGTCAAGTCAGCAGCGTCATCTGCTTGACTCCGTCGGTCCTAATCCCAAGATAGCTTAGGTAGCCAGGTGGATGGGTAGATCGGTAGTGAAGTACCTTTCACGGGGAAGGGATTTAATTAGAGGAAACAGGCCCCCTAAAATAGACACTTCTCTCTTGCCGCCTTTGCTGCTTTCTTCGTCATGGTACGTCCGGCTGTAATTACCTGGTAAGATGTATGTTAGGCACCGTATTGCCCGTTGTACTCCATCTACTCCCTACCTGAATCAGTTCGTGCCAAAGAACACTTTTACCGATCCTTTCGGACGACTTGGCAAGTCATCTTGCCTGACCATCATGACGAACCTGGGCCCGCTCCCTTTACTGCACCTAGCGCGTGCGCATCCAACAGCGGCATCGACGTGGTTGACTGCGGGCCTGGCAGTGCGTACTGGGGCGAGGGGACGCTGATGAGCAGCGAATGCTTTCCGAGTAGCTACTATGTTCCCGAGTCAGAGCCGTCAAGAACTATTAAAACGCAGCTATATCGGGCTAGCCTGTGAAAGCTGAACCACCAAAAACGTAGCCTAATGGTGGAGGTAGGACGCTAACTATGGTAGTTGGTCCCGCCCTGGTTGCTCGCTAGAAGTGGTGATGCGATAGCCGCATCGTACAGACCCTGTTCTCTAATTAGGAGGCAAAGTCGGGTTCAGAGTCAAGGTGTAATTAGGGGTTACACGGGGCGGGGTTTACCGTGGGTGTTGTGGCATTGTATATGCGTTGGATTTGTTCGTTGCGTTGGACATAATTATTTGACTTGTAAAGGGCCACGCTGCCAAATACTTCAACATCACCGACGAACCGCTCCCTCACACCACCGCCCAGACTCTTGCCGCGACAAGCTCCTCGTTGCCCACCAGATCCTCAGACCTGACTGCCGCCTGAACACCCTTAAGGATCCAGACCGCCTTCCCCTCCTTCGATCGTGGTCTCCATTTAGGACACTGTACATCTCCATCCTCGTACAAACGACCGTCCGATTCGCGCGTAGTCAGGAGCGAAGCTAATTAATTCGTACGGACACAGGTATATATGCCTCTGTATATACTGGGCCATCAACCACGGGGTTGCATGGCAGCAAAATATCCACGCGACCTATTTACAGCGAAGAGCAGTAGCGTGTGTCCTCCGGTTCACGCAAAAGGGCTCATGCAAAGCCAGCCCTCACGAACGCACCACGGAATCAACCAACATGCCGCGACACCCCTCACCGTCCGTTCGTTGTCATTCTCCGTCACCGCGACCTGCGTCGACTACCTCGGCTAACCTAGGTATGCATGTGTATCTACTAATTCCACTACAGGCACTGAGAGTAGTACTGGTTCTGGGCCTTGCACGTCGAGCCGGCCGCGCACGTCGTGCAGCCCGTGTAGCCCTGTCCACCACACTGGCCCCTGTTTTCCGGAAGTTAGATTCGTCAGTCAGCGTGGTTTGCTCCAGTCACTTAATCCATGGGCTTCATGAGGAAGAGGGGTAGGTTGAAGATGGGAAAAAAAAAAGGGGGGGGGGGGTTGCCGTACCACTTGGCGACCTGGCAGGAGCCGCCGCCATTGCCAGGGTTACTTCCGCCGCCTGTGTTTATGTGAGGTCTGGTCAGCAACCTCTTCTTCTTTTCTGCGGGCAAGAAGGAAGGGAGGAAGGAAAGGAAGAAGGGAGGAAGAAAATAAAAATAAAAGAGGGGGGGGGGGGAGGGGGTTGCTACGCACCAGAGCCGGAGCCCGGCTGGGGCCCGACGATCTGGACGCCGCCCGGCAGGCTGTCGAGCCAGCCGTCGATCTGCTCGTTGACGACGCGCGGGACGGAGCACTGGTTGGCCTGGGAGATGGTCTGGGTCTTGAGGGTGGGGCAGGAGACGTCGCAGTTGGCGTCCATGGCGCGCTGGAGGGCGTCGCCCTTCCAGCCAAAGACGTAGTCGCCGTGGGTGCCGTAGCCGGTGAAGTCGCCGTAGGACCAGACGAAGGGCTGGCTGCCGTCCTCGGGCCACAGGCTCCTGTCGTTGAACTGGCGCGTGTCCCAGATGACCTCGTAGAAGAGCTGGGGGATCTTGACCGGGTGGCTGTCCGGGCAGGGGCCGCCGCTCTCGAAGGTGCCGCTGGCCGGGTAGGCGACGTGGTCGGCGTGGCTGGGCGAGTCCAGGTTCTTGCCGTCCCAGCAGGTCGGGAAGCGGACGTTGGCCATGATGCCCTCCGGGCAGGGGCGCGTCGGCATCGACGTCGTCTCGCCGTCGCGCGTGTAGATGGTGTCGAGGCAGGTGAAGGTCAGCTGCCGGTACCGCGACGCCTCCTCGGCCGTCCGGAACATGGGGTTGCCCACGATCATGCGGAAGCCCGGCTGGAAGGCGGTCACCTTGCCGCCCTGGTACGAGGGCGTGTAGTAGACCGTCATGCCGCCCCCGCGCGCCCCGTCGAAGCCGACGTTGGGCCGCTGCGGCACCCGGATGTAGCTGCCGTTGCGCGCCCGGAAGTACAGCACCGCCGTCCAGTAGTTGGAGAAGTCCTCCGAGAAGGTGCACGTCGTGCACGTCGCCTCCTCGCCGATGTTGTGCTGCTTGGGGTCCATCGTGATGTTGAACATGTTGCCGCCCACCACCTGGTGCACGTGGGGGGACTCGGGCGACCCGGGGAAGACGAGGCTGGTGTCGGTCGCAGCCACGGGTTAGCTTGTTGTCCAAAAGGCGTATTATGGGGAAGGGTAGTTAGGTAGGTAGGGGGGTAGGTAGATAGGTAGGTAGGTAACGAACGGGTCGAGACGCTCAGTGACAAGCTCAGAGCACGAGAAGCGAAGGACGGCGTTGACGCTCGGCGCCCCGGCCAGCGCCAGGGCGGCGGCGAGGACGCTCCGCTGCTGAAGCTTCATTGTCGTTTGGGGAATCGACCTCGGACACTCGGACACTCGAACACTCGGGCACGCACGCACACACTGTGGGAGTGAAGTGAACCGTCCAGTCTGTCGAATCAAGGCTCACGGAGTGTCTGTATATCAACCAACGTTGCGGTTGGACCGGGCAGATCCTCCCCCCTTTATTATCTTCTTTGACCGCCGGTAACCTTGTCTGGCTGGATCCCTGGCGAAGATCCTCGGCTCTCCTCGAGTCTCTCTACTCCATTCATTACACTATGTTGTGAATTACCCTCCCTGCTTTTCTGGTTTCGAGTGGAAACCTCCGCTCTTGGCAGTCAAGCTGAAGACGTTCTCGTGCACCACAAAAAATAATTAGGCCTATTAAATTCGCGGGCGGCGCTTTGTGGCTCCGGCTGAATTCTAGAGTCGCAATGGCCATATTAGCCGTGGCTGGACGGGCGTGAGGCTTTGGCATTCATGTGCATCGTCGGAGCGGGAGCATTCGTGGGAGAATAATTAGTATGCACGAGGGTCGTCACACAGGAACAAGGGGAAGAAATGGGGAGAGGTCAAAGCAATCCGGGGAATGGAAAGCTTCGACCATGCTTCTATGGGGCCCCCGGCGCTTTGCATGCCGGATGGCACCTCAGCAAGGACGGCCACTACCCGAATGGGGCAGCGATGTTCGCCAGGTCGTATGAGATGCTGGAAACCGTTGGCTGCTTTGTCTCCTTTTGGCCTCTTGCTTTCCCATTTGAGTCCGGCGGGATCTTCCCCGCGAAAACTTTCCCCCCTCTCCTGAACCGCGAGGGAAGCCCTAAACTCTCCGATTCAAGCCCAGCAGTGCGACCTTGGCTCGGAGATTTCTTTTACTACCGCCCCTGCGTCTCGCTTGCGTTGGACGTCCGGTTTCCGTTGAGGGACCAAGTTGCGTCCCTATTGTATGTAAGCAGGCACAAGAGATGGATATTAAAGATGCATGGCGTCCCTGAGGACCAAAGATGAAACCCCTGTAAAGGTATAACAACACAGGGGCAGGATCTGGCAATTACCAGGTGGCGGGAATATTCCCAAGTCGACGGGCGATAAGTCATGCCCGATCTTGAAAACCTGGAAAGGGAGGTCGATGCGGCGACAGGGAGGCTTCCATAAACCTGCAGTGCTTCCTCTTGGCGGAGATGCCGCCCGGGTTCACCAGCGCGGCGTGTCATCGATAGTTCCACCTCTTCATATGGATATATTCCACCCCGGCATCGCGCAACGAACGGCCCATGACCCGGGATCCATCGCTTCTCGTCCATGTGATGGCGGGTGACATGCCAGTTGGGTCCTCCAGCCGGGTAGCTGGATCTGCTCCGTCCCGGTTCCCCCACCCGCGGGGGAGCTGCGCCGCTGGCGAGACGGACTGGATCCCTGGTTCTCGGCAGCATGGTGACGTCGAGAGAACGTTCCATGTCTTAGTGGTGCTTTTTCTATGGTTCTCGCGTCCGCACCATGTGACTGCAATGCCCATTCTTCCATGCTCGTCCGCTCCGCGCCGCTTTACCCGGTGGTTGGGTAATTCTAGGAGTTCAACCGTGATTCGGGTCGAGGAAGATGATATGATTCGTTAGGCATGTAGAATGAGTTCAGGTGCTGGCGTCCGGTACCCTGAAAACAACTGCGGGTACGTATATCATCGTCGTTGTCGGTTCATGTACTGTACATACGTCAAAAATCTAAGGTACACTTAGATACCTACACTCCGTAATTAAGCTACTTAAGGTATGCAAGGTGTACTTGGTACTTCTCGACCGTGGTCTGCGGCAACTTTGGCTTCTGCTGATCGACATGTGCTTTCTTCCACTGATTAATTAGCCTGGTGCCAGATCCCTGACACCGAGATCGGTCAATGACTTGTCCTCGGCTGGTTATTGTAACTCTCCACCGGATCTAATTAACCTCTGGGCACGGAAGCTGCTTATTCCATACCTTATCTAGAACTGGGTTGTTCTTCGAGGGTTCTGGGCTCAGAGTTGCCTGCAGGATGCTAGTCTCTCGCGGACGAACGGAGCAGATGAACAGCGATCTGCGGTTGGGTTGATCAGAAACATTTCAGAGGATGCGAGAAACTGACTGGGGGCTGCGCCACCTGCCTCGGCCCATCAGGAAAGACACGCAGCGTGGGTGACCTGGTTCTCAGACTATATGTGCAGTTCTAAGCTACCCCTGCTGTCTTTTCCTGGGTTCTTGAAGTCCGAGTAGCGCCATAGCGACCCAGCACCTCCTCCATATTCCTTTTGTTTGTTCTCACCATGGGTTCATCTCGATCCCAAAACAGTTTTATCCTTAAAACAGGACATATTTACGTCACAGGACGTTGTTACCCTCTCACGAGAGGCAGTTGGAAGCAGAGAGAGGAGATACCGCGACGGGAAGAGCATTTGAGTCGTGGCTGAGGTTGCTTTGGTAGGGCACCTATGCATAGATGAGCCATCCTGCGGGATACGGTTGGCACAGCGCCTTGTGGCCTGGTAGTAGGGCGGATCCTGTTTGCACTACGAGCGCAACACGAGCCTTGGTTTCTGGGTTATGCCTAGCCGGGGATGTGTGGGCGGCGGCGACTGTCCTGGACCTATTAGATCGCCGATGGAGTCCGTTGCGGTCCGCAAGCTTGCATCTGGACCGCTGAAGCGAACCAGCCAGTGCCTTTCCCAAGAACTTCCGAGACGGCATATAGTCCCGGTCTGGTCTTCAAGGGTGTCACGTATCGATCGTCCCCTCCCGAGATTGGACCAGACCAAGTGCGGCTCCCTCGGATGTAAAAGCAGTGCGTGGCGTATCTGTCGAAAAGGAAGCTGTTGTTCCGAGGATTAGTATCCCTCAGCAGAGGCGACGGGGGATCGTGCCTGGTTCGAGAGAGAAGAGGCGTCTATGGGAGCTAATTACGGGCCCAGGTCGCTCTCGGACCTCGATTAAACAAGTCTTCGAACACGTGGGTTCCCGCGAGCGGCCCGAGGTCATTGAGACCTACATGACCCAGGGAGATTATGAATAAACGTTGAGAAATTTCCAGATCCTTGTGTTTTTTCCAGGGAGCAAATCAGTATTCACTCGGTAAAGAAGGTTCCGCAAGGGCGGGGTAAGAGAATGGGCTCTCGTCGTATAATTACTTGGATTTTGGAATTCCAAGAGCCGACATCTCCATCTGTCGACAGTATTTCCGGACCAACGGACCAAACCAAAGATGTTTAATGTCCGGGAAAATGGAAAATGATGGAACAGCATACGTTAGTGATAATCCGGGGATTTACCAGCCGCTCAGGTTGCACCCTGCATCCGACTTGCATTTTAAATCGGAGATTGGGGGTTATATGAGGTGTCGAGGCATGGAAGAGAGAGAGAAAGAGAGAGAGGGCCGCCCGAGGCCAACGTTCCACAACCAAGAAAGCGCCCCCTCTTTCCTTCCTGCCTACAACAGGAAACCAGAAAACGCCTCGCATTCACCAATTGGCCAATTCAACGGCGCCCATGATGTAATTTTAGGACATCTCCAACCCACCTCCTCACTTCCTTCCTTCATCATTTCTGTTGTTTTCGATTCTCTTCCAATCGCTCGCTTCCCGCTTCCAACAACTAATTAATTAATTAACTAGATGGTGGTGGTGCTCAGACGCACGTAGCACTGTGTCGGCTCCCGGGCGAAGCGCTGTACGGCCTCGTAGCTGTTAAGGGCGTCGGGGACCTTGAGGAGGTGGAAGTGCCAGATGATGAGGGCGAACTGGATCTTGAGGCCGTGCAGGGCAAAGCGCTTGCCGAAGCAGCCGCGGTGGCCGAGCCCAAAGGCGAGGGTCGGTCCGGCCATGGGATCAAACGCCTCGCCGCCGCCGGCCTCCCGCTTGAGCCACCGCTCCGGCTTGAACGCGCCGATGTCGCGGTCGTCCCACGCGCCCGTCAGCGCCGGCGCCTTCTTGCCGCTGCCGTCGCCACCGCCGCCGCCGCTGTTGTCGCCAGCAGCACTCGCGTGCTGCCGCCGCGCGCCCGGGCTGCGCATCTCGTCGGGCACGGGCATGTTGGGCTCGAGGTAGCCGGCGCCGTTGGCCATGAGGAAGACGTCGGTGCCCTTGGGGATGTGGCGGCCGAGCACGGTGGTGTCCTGCATGGCGCGGCGGACGACGAAGGGGATGGTGTTGGCGTGGCGGAGGACCTCCTCGACGACGGCGTCGAGGTAGGGCACGTGCGCCCGCGACAGCTCCTGGTACGTCGGGGCGCGGCGGGCCAGGGCGGCGTCCGGGATGGCGGCGCGCAGGTCGGCCCGGAGGCGGTCCTGCACGGCCGGGTGGTCGGCCAGGAACTTGACGCCCCACGCGACCGTGGTGGCCGACGTGTCGTGGCCGGCCAGCATGAAGCCGAAGAACTCGTCGGCGATGGCCCGCTTGCGGTAGTCCGGTTGCCTCCCCTCCTTGGCCGCCACGTCGCGCTCGCGCAGAAGAACCGAGTGCACGGCGGTGCACGGCGGCGCGCTAGCGTCCTGCTCGATGAGCTCCACCGCCTCGTCCACCCGGTCGCGGATGTACTGATCCTTGATCGCGGTGGCCCTCTTCATGAAGGGGAACTGCCGCAGCACCCACGAGGTCAGCCGCGGCGCGGGCGACAGCTGCGTGTCCGTGACCGAGTTGGCCAGCGTCAGCGCGGCCGCGAAGATGGCGGGCAGCTCCGGCTCCGGAAACACGACGGGCTCGTCCTCGCTCGCGGGCAGCCGCTGATCGCGCGTCGCCTCCCAGCCCGACACCTCGTCCAGGCGGCCGAGCGTGACGCTCTCTGTCTCCGGATGGCCTAACATGCCGGCGAAGATGGTGTCGAGGGCCATGTAGCTGATGTCGTGGTGCGCGTGGAAAGGGTGGCCCTCGGCCAGGCTGCACTTGAGCTCCCACAGGCGGATCATGGTCAGCGCGGCCTTGTAGAGCTGCGGCCCGATGATCTCGGTGATGAAGGTGGGCGCCATCAGGTGGTTGATGAGGTTGCGGTTGTTCTTGAACCGGGCGTCGCTCGACACGAACTGGATGTGCTGTTCCGGCAAGATGCCGCCGATCGGGTCGCCAAAGAAGCCGCTGCGGTCAAACTCCTTGGTCCGCCGCAGCAGTATGTCCTGGCTCTCGAACGGGTCCGTCACCACCACCCACGGCAGCGCCATGGGCTTGATGAAGGCCTGGATGATGGGGCTCTGGTGCCGCATCGTCAAAGACGTCAACCAGCACTGTCCGACATGGCGGAGGCGACGACGAAGCCATAGTTAGCCATCGGCGAACGGACGACCTCAATCAAGAGAAGGAAGAGAGATGTTTGAATGGGGGGTCAGGAGAGGCCGCCGCAAGAGATTCTCTGCAACACGGTTACTGCGGGCAAATATCAGATCTGGCATTTGCTCGGTTGCTCAGGGGGGAAGACAAACAAGCAATCATGGGATCGAGAGCAGTGGCGTGAGTGGGTGGACATTAGAAGGGTGTCCATGGTTCACGCAACAAAAATGGGTATCAATGACTTACAAAGATGCGCTTGGTGCGCATGACGTAGGCCATCATCTCGGGGACATCTCCGAAGAGCTTGTTGGCGGCATCCCGGTTGTACGGGATGTTGGGCAGCGGCTTCGGGAGGGCCCCACGGTACAGCCTGTACAGTCCGGCCAGGAGCGCCCCGAGCAGCAGCGTCCCTGGTAGCGAGGAGAAAACAGCACCCATCCTTTTTTTTCCTGCTACTGCGCGCGCACGCGCGTCTGTGTTGTCGTTCGCGATAGAGAGAGAGAGCAGCAGCTGCGTCAACGGCCCGGGTTGCCACGCGTTGGGCCCCGGGGGGACTGGGGGGCCGGAGGGAGAGTCAGAGCAATGCAGAAAAATGCAACAACCTGTGTCGGCAAAATATGAAGTCGCGGCCCAGAAAAAGCAATTAGAGAGCGGCGGTCAAACCTTGCTGAGGGGATTACAGCGAGCCGAAGTTGTAATTAATGGTTGCAGGACTACACAGTTCGCAGTGCGGTAAGGACGCGGTACGGCGTAAAGCTGCAGTTTGATATTCCCAGCAAGGGGGGTAAACAGTGAAAAGTGCTTCGGGGAAGGTTCTAGCAGGATCCGATTGGTCCACGACCACGTGCCTCTTGGATCACCCCTTGAACAGAACCACCCCACAACTCTGATTCTGGTGTAAGTAAGCTGGGCGCGGGACGGGACACCATCGCGGTGCGGGTGAGTCACCTTCATTTATTTCTTCCTGACATATGCCGGGCTGCCAGAACGCAAACGGCGGGGCACGAAGGTTGCAGTGACCGCAAGGGGATCCCTATCGGCGGGACCTCGAGATATCCTGAAATTTATTGCGCAGCGGTAAGAAACAGTAGGAAGGAGGCGAAGATGTAGGTGCGGATGTTCCTAGGCAGTGCGTTCGGAGGACGGATTACTGTCTAGATGAAAGACGGCGGTGTAATTAGGGCTCCAGGGCTCGCAATGTCGGATTCCGAGCCCGGATCCCTTGAGGGTCTCGTCACGGACTATGTGGTTCGGAGGCTGCTCCCGTCATCGCTGACGAAGAATGGGAAAGAAAAAAAAAAAAAAAGAGAATGGGTTGTCTTTCGATCCTTCTTCGGTGGTATTACATACCCTCCCCTTCCCTTCCCCGATTTTTCTCAAGGTGCCCAATATCACGAGGGATGGCGTTGTTGGTTCCGTCTTGTCGTGCAGTGTACATACTGTTATGCACTTCGCTTCTGGCTTCCAGAACTACCCGGTCTCGGCACCCTGTCTTGTCTAGCACCAGGCCAGCATTCAGATGCCCTCTGTCGCCCGAATAAGCCCCGGCCGAAAGGGGAGTGGGTTGGTGGCGAGATCGTGCGGCAGTAAGCCTTGTTCTCCTCTCTTCCCCCTACTCCTCCATTCTCCGGCCAGCATGCGATTAGAGCAAAAAAAAAACAGATAAACACTTACCAACTGCTTAAGACGCACAGTGTGGCTGACTCCTTGTGAGCCTTTTGGCGGAATCTCCGGGCTTGGCTCCGAAGAGCGAGGTCCTGCATCTATCTGCAAGGAGCGCGTGTCCCTGTATGTCAGCTTGCCTGAAGGGGTCGACAGAGATGCTCCGACGTCAAATTTAATTAGCCTACGTCTTGTACATACATATATAATATACGAATTCGGGTGATCAACTCTGGTGTGCAAGCAAGTGACATGGATGCATGCGCTCCACCGACGATACGGCCCCGTGGTGCGCTACGCTCCCACCGACCGGAGCTTCGTGGACGACGGGGGGTCCGTCTGGTAGGCCATCCCCATCGCCCAGATGATCCAGTACTACGCCCCTCCACCTTCCCCTGCAACGCGAACCACGGAGAAAAAGGCATCAACGAGGCCCTCCGCTTCGCCCGTTCCCGTGGGCGTGCCCCGCGTCGTGCCGGCCTCGGGCCGGAAGGTGTTGGGCCGGTGGGTGCCGCCGGAGACGCGCGTGTCGGTGCACCACTAGGCGACGTACCGGAGCCCGGCCAACTTTGCCGAGCCCGACGCCTTCATCCCGGAGCGCTGGCTCTCCTCCTCTTCGTCGTCGTCGGCGGCGGCAAATGGTGCCCTCGTCGTCGTCGTCAACGCCACCTTTTGCCGCCGACCGTCGCGAGTCTGCGGACGTACCTTATGCTTCCCGTACATCCGTACGTTTCATATCACGCCAAGAGGGAGACGTAAGGCGAGAGAGGGAGAAGAAAGGGGGAAATGAAGGAAGAGAAGGGAAGAAAGAAAAAATAACACGAAAAAAGGGGAAAGGAGGACGGATAGAGAAAAATTGACGGCCAAAAATTGGGAAAAAACGGGAAAAGGAGAGAAAAAGGGAACCTATTAAAACTAAAATACCCCGACTGAGGTGTACGCTTTGCGTACCTATTATCGAGGCTTACAGTAGGTATGAAGCTACGCTTCATAGGCTATAGGCTAGATCCTATTGGGGTATTTCCATACCGATAGACTCGCAGCCTCAGCCACACCTCTATGGCGCATGCTCCCTCAATTGCGGGAAATACGTAGGGAAGGAACACCACGGGAAGCTAAGAGTGTGGGGATCCAATGGCCGGCGAGATAAATATTCTGCAGAGGATTAGGCCAGTATATAGAAGCGAAGCTCTTTCCTTCGCGCCGAGATGTGTATGTATGTATACATTTTAAGGTACCAACAGAGCGAAACGCAGGTCGAGCCAATCGCAGAGCTAAAAATCGGTCATCTGTCATGATCTAGATGCAACGGAGCAAACAAACCGCAACTACAGATGCACATCTAAACGAAAATAATTCACATCCATGGTAGACCTTGCAGGCCCTGTATCATACACAGGAAAAGCACTTCTCACGGACACGGCGACCAGACTCCGAATGCCACGACCGAACCAAACACGCAGCAGGTGGCACCGTAGATCCTAACTCTACCCTTGGAGTACCCTTGTAGCCCCGTCTATTTTCTTTTCCCAAAACTCGGCCTCTGATCTATCCCATCATCCATCCCCTCTCCTGTTCTCCTCGATCCCCATCGTGACGTGGTGTTCAAGCTTTGGCCTTCATGCTATCAAATTCCCGATCGCGGCTGCTAGACACGGAGGAGCAAGAGAAAAAGCCGAGAGATATCAGCATAACCATAATTCGGAAAAAAAAAGATAAAAGGAGAAAAAAAAATCAAACAAGCCAATGCAGGAAGCACCGGGAACGCTCTGTCAAACCCATATTTACGCCCGCCCCACTTGCCAAGAGCACGTAATTATGTACAAGACGAACAAGGCAATCCCGGATGGTGCGCCGCACGCACACGAGGAGGGAAGTCGGGGGAAGAGAGTGCGGGGGGTCAGGAAGTGATGATGGGTGCTGGGTGGTGGTGTTTTTTTTTTTTTTTTTCCCTCTTTTTGTAAGGACGGTAATATTGTTTTGTTCACTCCTCGTACCTTCCACCCGTAAGGATCGCCGGCCCGCTCTTCTCGAGCTTCTCCTTGAGGAATTCGTAGACGGTGAATGTCACGGCCTGGCCGGGCGCGACACGCATGATCCGCGGCGTGATACCCTTGTAGAAGGCGTGGATACCTTCTTGTCTGTTATTCGAAGCATTTGTCAGCTCGTCGATGTACGGCACATGGAGAAAGCACGACAGGACAGGTAAAATTGGGGGGAGAGAAGCCCGGGAAAACAACGTACCGGAACATGTCGCCCGCAATCTTGGTGATGCGCTGCAGCGCCGTGGTGCCCTCCTCGGCCCTCATCTTCTGCAGGCGCGTCTTGATGGTGTCGATGGGCGCGTTGCTCAGCGGGCCCATGGCGCCCGAGACGAGGCCGATCAGGGTGGTCTGGTAGCTGGGCAGGTTGCCGCCCTTGTACTCGGGCTGCCACTGGTAGAGCCACTCCTTGAAGTAGGTGTAGGCGGTGAAGTTGACGGCCTGGTTGCTGCCCTGCCGCAGCGCCGTGAGCGACACGCCGCGGTACAGCGCGCCCACGCCCTCCTCCTTGACGATGGTGTAGAGCGCGTGCGCCGCGTTGCGGTACTTGGGCACGTCGAGCGGGTCCGCCATGCTGTGGTGCTGCGCCTGCAGGCGGATCTTGACCACCTCCATCGGCGTCACCACGGCGACGGCCTCCGTGACGCCCGCGGCCAGGCCGGCGAAGAACAAGCTCTGGCCCGAGAGGACGCCGGTCTGCTTGTTGGCGAGCAGCTGCTTGTACCACTCGAACGAGGTGAACCGGATCGCCATCTTGGGGATGATACCCGTCAACACGGCACCCAGGCCCTTGTACAAGCCGAGCGGCGTCTCCTTGCGTACGATCTCGACGCCGGTCCTGATGAAGCCGCGCTTGGGCATGCCCGGTTGCCGGCCGCGCCGCGAGAGCTGCATCCGCACCTTGATGGTATCTGTCGCAAGCGCCCCCGTTGCGTTAGATCCCCAAGAATTTCCGATCTCACAAGCGCGCTGCAAAGGACCACTCACCAAGGGGATGGCACACCAGCGCCTCCATCATGCCAGCACCTCCACCCGCTGCACGGCGACTCGACGCATCAGTATGACTGACGAACGCATCAATCGAGCAATGCGACTCGGACATTGCGCCCCCGGGGGGGGGGAGGATCGTAGTGCTCACCGATAAGGTTGGTTGCTGCCGTCGTCGGCTTCTTGCCGTCTTTGCCAACTTTTGTCGCCATCTTTCTCTATCCCTGTTGTTTAATTGTAATTGTTTGGGCTTTTTTTACTCCTTTTCTTCTTCGCCAATCTCTCTCCGGATTTGTACCCAGAACTGCAAAAATGAACGATATCCGAGCAATCGCCGTTGCGCAGCGCCAAGCCCGTTTCTCCGGATGCCGAGGATGATGTTATTATCCCTTAGTTCTAGGGTGGCCAACCAACCTGTGGCGACCGGCTGAAAAGGTTGCAAAGTTGCAAAAACGGTGCTATCGTGTGCTCTCCGTCTTTCGGTGGACCGCGTTCTGAATCGCGTTGGGGGAAATTGGTGAACCGCGGCGGAGGGGCGTCAAGATGTTCGAGTCCGGGGATATGGGGAGATCGTGGTGTTGACCAAGATCGGGAACGGGAGGGTCCTGACGAGACCGGAAGAGGACAATGGGGACCAAATGGAAAGGGTATCACCAGAGAGTAACAAGGGGAAGAAGAAATAAAGGCAATGGGTGGAGGGGTTGGTGTTTTCAGAGAGGTCCGGCCCCAGAAATATGACTCTTCAGGTCACGGCAGATCGGGTGTGTGGCCGGAGCAGCAGCCGAGCCGGGCGGGCGTCAGGCCGAACAAACGAGGTACTGGGGCGGCCCCCAGATATGATTCAAATTCATGGGGCAGACCTAGAACGACTGTCCAACTTCAGGGTTCAGGGCATGGAAAGCAAAGGAACGAGATCCGCAATGGTGGATTGAGTTAGGGGGGACTAGCCCAGGAGGGTAACTGACCATTTGTCCGTGGCCGGGAAAGCCAGTAGCGAGACGAGTTTAATCCCAGCGGGACAGCACAGCAAAGCCACTTGATCTCAAAAAGACGGAGGGCGGATCTGCAAGGATAATGACGGGGTGTAACGGATTGGCCAAGAGCGCTCTCTCTCGACGTTCGGACACATGGGCAGGTGTGTGGAGGCGGCTCTTGGTCGGTGACGGCCCGTCCATCGGCTTAGCGGAGCAAGCGCCCCAAGTCTCCAATTTCTTTCTTCCCCCGGTACCGCTGGTCGCGGCATTCTGACTATAACTCAGCATTTCCCTGTTTTGGGCTGCAGGGCTAAATGCCCGTTTTTTTTTTTGGTTTCCTCGAGGAATTTCCGCTGGGATTGACCGCAAGATGCGTGCCCTATAACCAGTTCCGGTTTGCGCTCGTGGCGAGGAACGGTCCAAGAGGCGTCTTCTCTGGCTTGTGATCTTGCAGTGACGTAGCGATAACCGACCCCAAGCCGAGCTTGTGATTGCGGGGAACGCTGAGGGGCGTATGCCCCACACAGCTAGCCCCCAAGCTCGGACGCTTCCGGGAACGAACTGGCCAGGCCGCAACCATTCAATGCCGAGGTCATCTTGGGTGAGCCGAAAGTGTTCCCTTGCTCGGGCCACTGGCCGTCAGCAGCCGGATGGCCAGGTAGCGAAAGAAATGAAAGGTAGTGTACACGAGGCCACTCGGGCGCACCGGCGACGAGAAGGGTTGACGACAACAGTAACACGTCATTGGAGAATGGCGTCAAATCGCAACCCCCCACTCCATTGCCAATACGGACGGACAGTAAAATCAAGAATAGTATTGTTAAAAAGGGTATTGGTGTCCAACGAAAAGAATCCCCCCTGCCCGTCCAGAAATCATGGCGCCTTCCTTCTATAAGCCCTTTTTGTTTTCAAGACCCAACGACAAGCGCGTACATTAGAAACAGAGAATTCGCCAGCGCCGATGCCGCTTGTCCAAGCCCGCCCAAAGGAGCCAAAATACCAGTCCTGCTTTTGCAGACGCATCCGCCATAAAGAAACAGAAAAGAAAAGAAAAGAAAAGAAAAGAAGATAATGAGAAAGAGAAACGAGGAGGGGGACTGCGGTTGAACGCCGTGTCGTCTCCGATCTAGCTCGGGGTGCTGGCGTCCAGCACACACTGCCCGTTCGGAGTTCCGATGTCCTTGAACGAATAAACCCGGATTTCTCCGTCCTCGCTGCCGCTCGCCATGCGGCTATCGCTGAGCCCCACACACGTTACGGGGCCCCGGTGCCCCACAAACGTTGCATCGCACTTCCCGCTGCGCGGCTCCCAGGATTTGACCATGCCGTCGTTGGCTCCGCTGATGACGCGAATCGTGTCCCCGGCGAGCGACCAGATACCCTCGAGATGGCCAAACATAGTCTTCAGGCACCGGCCGGTTGCGCTGTCCCAAAGGCGGATCGTGCTGTCCAGGGCGCCCGAGAGGAAGTATCGTGGGGGAAGAGGACGTGACGGGTCCGAGGCGAACGACGGCCCGTACATGGACCGGATGTCCCCCTCTCGAGATGGCGAGCTGCTGCGCCGTTCCGGCTGGACGAAGGACACCGTCGGGGTCCCGTCGGCGTCGCTTGCCACCGATACCGCGTCGCTGTTGTCACCCAGCCCGGCGTTGCCGGTCAGCAGCTCATCGTCTGGCTCGTACTCCGGGGGAAGGAGTAGAACTTGTTGAACGTGGCCGACGTGACCTTCAAAGGTGCGGATGGGCTGCCTGGTATCCAGATCCCAGAGCTTCACGGTAGTGTCATCCGAGGCCGACATGACCGTCCTGCTGTTGATGTCTAGCCGCGTGCAGTTGACCCAGTCGCTATGGCCTTTCAGACAGAAGGCCTCCTTGGAGTTGAAGTCAAAGATCTTGACGCTCTTGTCGATCGAGCCACTCGCGAGGAGCTGGGCCTCAAAGTTCACACTGATAACGCCATCGGTGTGGCCCTGCAGCGTCGAGATGCACTCGCCAGTGTGCCAGTTCCAGATTTTTATGGTGTCTACTCCGGGGTCAGCAGGTTGAATTAGGTCAAGAACCCGGGGGGGGGGGTTGGTTGGTGACATACGGTCCAAGCTGCCGCTGATCAGTTTGGAATCATCAAACTGCAGCGCCCGGATTCCCCGCGTATGGCCACGGAGCGTGCGGATTTCCTCGCCCGTCTCAATGTTCCCTGACCGGCTTGATTAGCTTTAAGAACCAGCAAGCAATGTTGCGAGAGGCACATACATATTTTGATGGTGGCGTCGTACGACCCGGTTGCAAGAATGTTATCGTCCAGCTGGAGACAGGTCACACCATTAGTGTGCCCTTTCAATGTCTTGACCGAGCATCGCCCATATTTCCAGTTGTATCCGACCTATTGATATGATCAGCATCGTATCAGCCCAAGAGGGGACGGTCGAGTATCTCTTACCTGCCACCGATCCTTGTATACGGCCTTCCAGCTCCGGGTCTTGGGTTCCTCGTTCGACGGCTTGTCAACACACTGCCGCTTCGCATCAGGACCGTCGTCCGATTCGAGTTGACGTTTTGCTGAAGTCTGCCCTTGGGAGTCCGACTGCAGCGAGTCGGATAGCTCCTGTATCCTGCCGTTGGAGTTGTCCTTGGCGAGTTGCCGCGCCCGCGTGTAATTGCGCAGCCTCTTCCGTTCCAGAAGGGGCAGCCCCCAGCCACACTTGGTGCACTTCCGGTTTACGTGTTGCTCGCACATGCGCACCCAAACAGCATCGTCATCGGCCAGCATCCGCCACCGTTGGCTGACCTGTGCGGCCTTGGTCAGGCTCACGGTGTCGAGGTAGCATAGAATCTTTTGCGCGAGCTCGACGGGCAGCGCGGTGATGAAGTCGATCTTGAGCGCCTCGTTGACTTCGCGCGAGACGAGGGAAAGCTGGGGAAAACAGAGCTGAGCGAGGACGCCCTGCAACATCAGCTCGCGATGGCGCGCCGGCGCGGCCGAGAACAAGGACCACACGTGGGTGATGGCTTGTTGGTCCGCCGGCGTCAGCTTATCCAGCTCCCGCTGTATCATGACCATCTTGGCCTCGTCGGCGGCTCGTCGGCATTTCGAATCGGGTCTGTGGCGATAGCAGTACTTGGTGTTCGGATTATTCTCCCTCGCGGATTCCTCGTTCTTCGACTTCCCGACTGGAGCATACAGGGTCGGGATGTGCTCCCTCAAGAAGGGTTTGACTGTCTTTCCGATCAACGACGACGACATGTTGGTCATGGTATCGTGCGGTCGCCCCCTCGCCTCCTTCTCTGGTCGTCGCCGACTGCAGTTCGTGCCTACTTCGAGTGGCTGATCCTGGTCGTTATCTAACCTATCCAGAATCTCGCGGTTCTTATGGGTCTGGAGAGAGTGGCCCGTCAAGATCGCCTGGTCGGCGTCATCTGTCGAAAGATCGATGCCATGGTGCCTCGGAAATGGCGGATGGTCATGGAGGGAGATGGAAGATTGCGGGCGCTCCATCAGGGGTGGGAGGGTGAGACGCGAGTAAAGGGGCTTCTTGCGTCTGTACCAGGCTAGATGGCCCGTGCAAGCATTGGGCTCGCTTGCCAGTGATGGTCAGGCTGAGTCGATTGCGTGCTGCTTCTTGTTTCGGTCGAGAAGCTGGGCTTTGTGTTACGGCCAGCCGGGTTTCGGAGCGGTCAAGCGGTCCGAGTAAGTTTGGATAGGAGCGGCACGGTGGCACGCAATGCGCGGCTGCGAGTTCGCAATCCTGCTATAGGCAGATAGTACGAGAGCTTGGGGGGGGGGGCTTGGAAACGGATCGACAACCAGGTAGGTGAGACAAGATAGATCGATCGCTAGATCTTTTATCTCCTTCTACCTTCCTCCGTGGGTTGTAGTTTAAACACTAGACCATTTCCCAAGGTACGGATCGTATAAACGCCGTGGACAACTAAGTTGAATTGCGCTTGGCAGGGAACGGCTCCAAGTTTCGTCGGAATGCTGTGGTCGAGCAGTCACGCTGGTGCAAAAGGCGGGCAGAATGGCGAAATCGGATGGTGGAGCTGCTTTGGTGCTTTGCGCCAGGAATTGCGTTATCAGGTAATTGCTTGGTCTGTGCGTCCCGTTGCCGCATCTTCGGATATCGGGAGGGTACTAATTGTTAGTGCAAAACTCCAGGTGAGACATCGATCGAGAGGCCGTCAATTGACAAGGAAAAGGTGCAGCGGGCGTGAGATCAAAGATAAATGTCTCACACACATTTCGTAAAAGGAGCTGATGAGGTGTATGTACTGAGAGGGCTTTTGAATGCTTTTGAGTGCTTTACTTTCATCTCCAAAGAGATAGTTATTCGGTTCTCGGGTGAACCACAAAGCGGAGTAGCAAAGATCAGAGACCCACATCCGTCAATTCAATATAATGAAGTTATCCTCGTAAAGTCTTGCCAGTGGAAGCAGCAATGAAAGCTTTCGCTTGCCATGGATGATAAGGAATCAACTAACCCTCCGGGTCAGAGAGATGAGGACTGGAAAACAGAGAATTGGGACTTTACAAGATTCGGGAAGCCATTCATTGGCTCACATCCAACTAACGTTAATAAAGCAGGTCACGCGACTAGCCTTAAAAAAAATTCTTGACGAATGCTCGTCCCCTGCAAGGTCGTCGTATAGCAGCCAGGTACGGGCCGTCACTAGAGAGCGGGTGGCAACCCGGACAATCAAGCTGCAACCGGAGGTACTGTGTCTCGTTGATAAACTCCAAGTCGGCTTCGTCCACTAGGTGTCAAATGCTCTCGTTCGGAGGCCATTCCGATATTTGACGCGCGTTTGCGACCAGAGCAACCATACTTCAAGGACGGCCCCTTGCGCCAGTGGCGCGCGTGACGACTTCTGAGAGGGTGCATCGAGACTAATCCGCTACAAGTATGCTGTATAGTCCAGGCACTTATTATAATAATGTATGCAAGGTAGCCATGTACGGATTACGTGTGTATGGATTCAAGACATGCTCCGTATTCCGGATGGTTACCTGGCAAGCGGAAGTCCATGTCCATCAAGGTGCTCAACCATACCGCAAGCTCAGACTGGCTAGCGGCACGTGCATTTTATTTCGCTAGAAAGAGCGAGGTTCAAAACCGACCACAGCCCGGCCTTCCGTAGATGGCGCTCGCTAATTTCACCATAATGGTCGATGGAATATGTCCCAAGTATTTCTGCAGACGCACCTAACGAAGCATACCATGCCACAAGCTCCTACCGGCTGTCGCGGCTGTCGCGACCAGTCACTCAGCGCTGATCGGATTGCGCCATTCCTTGGCGCCCGGACCACGGAAGATGGTGGCAAACGGAATCTTCAGCCCCACTCGGCCTCGAGCTCCCTCCGAGTCGGACCCAACAGCGGCAAAAACAGCCAACTGAACCGACCTACACCGGCTCTCTCGATATACGCGACTCGGACAATTACCGTACGACATAGGATTGATCTCTGCTACGGCCAAGGCTTATAACGGAGTATTCAGCGACATGACCCCTCTGAAACATATTTCCAGCAAGAGGGTTGAATCATTAATTAGCGATCAATTACACTCTCGGTTGTATTCTGTATCAACATAGTATATAGTATAATTAGACGATTGCGACTCTCTTTGCCCCGATGAGACCGCGATGTCTATGTGAGATGTTATCTCTGTGAATCCGTGACCTCAAATGGCTCTGCCAAGTTGACAGGGTCTGGATTAGGCAGCTGTAGATCTCTTCAGACAGTCTCCTAAACATGTACGGAACCCCCAAGTTAACTCGAAGAAGTTTCTCGCCTTCTGAACTCGCATGACCGGGTGAGCTCCAAGGTGTTATTGCTGCCCCGGCGGACACCCACATTTCGGAAGAGAGTGGTCGCGGCACGGCAGTTGTCAGAAGCTGTGGAGCTTCTAAGAGTATTCGCCACATACGTGCCACAGCGTATGAGGCGTCGTCGCCAACGCATTGGCCAGTCCCTTTGTCTATAAATACCACTCTTTTTGTCTCCTTTGTAGATAGATCAACAAGGCACTCTTTTCCTTCGTACAGCCACCCACTGCAGACTGCTTTCAACGCTCCCGGAAGCTCATCACTGCGTTCGGCAGCAGTTCAACCGTTACGGAGGCCCCGCCGATACCCGCAAGAATTAATCCTGTAAACCCGACTGACCCCGAACATTACAGCCCGGGTGCTTGCCATTATTTGCAGTAGAACACCCTGCATCATCAACCTCGAGCCGTGCTCACCCATGGAGTCGCTGAGTCCACCCAACTATATTAAAGCTCAAAGCCTGGTTCGAAGAACTGCGGGCCGGCATTTCCTAATTCTTTACGAGATAATCTCCTGGCTAGGTGTACACGAGACGACGGGATACTGGTAGCCAACTACTACTGTATATATGATCTCCTAGTGATTATTTACTAAAATGGTTTGGTTCATCTGGGGTCGATTATAGTGGATAACAGGGTGGAAAGTCAAGCACGTAATTATAAGAATCTCTCTACCAGGCCGCGGTCGAGTGCGTCTCAGCAAAGCTCGAGTCGATCCTCCCACAGCTTCGAAAACACCTGCGCGATACAATGGGAAGCCCCGATCCAAGCGTGCCGGTTATTCCGTCCCGTCGGATATAGGTTTGGGACTGGAATGGTAGATGGGTGATTCCACCGACGATCGAGGGCGTCAACGAATAATTAATACGTCTTCTGCTGCATTCATGTTTCACCTGCTGATACCCACACCGTGTCCTGGGCGTAGGGACTCGCTCGCGCCTGCAATATTGGCGCCCGTGTTTGATGCCGTGAGCACAATGCTCTCTAAGCAGCGTAGATATGGTTTGCAGGGCCATCTGAGCTCTTTATTAATTGCCGCAGTCTTTCTCTTTCAGCGACTCCGGCAGTGGCAGCACCCTCGTCACTATTCTTAGACCCCGTGTATATACAGATATGACGCGTCGTACGCACGTGCTGTTATATCTGCAACCTTTGAACTCCATATGGTGTAGATCATCTGGATGGGTCAATCAAGCAATTGCGAGTCCCAATGAGCCCTGGCAGGCATCATGGATCCTTGATCCCTTTGGAGTCCGAAAATGAACGTTAACACCGAGGCAACCTCAACACAGCGAATGGGAATGGCCTGATCGGAGCAAGTTCTTCTTTAGAGCCCCCCTTGTATAGACCGGAAGTATTTTGAAAAAACACCTTTAATTATAAACCCTCTTGCTCTCGTTCTCCCTATGGATTACCGTCCCGGAGGGCTCCATCAATGCAAAGGGACTGGTCTAGGCGAAGGCGACTCTTCGTGATTGAAATGGCGTGATGCGAGTTTGGGTAACGATTGACATTTTCTTAGGACACCATGCGCCAAGTATTTGCACAAATATAACGATGATCCCTCATATGGTGCTGCGATCAAGCGAAAGTGACTACCCAAGATGTTTGTGCGGTGGTAGCGGTCGCGATGTGAGATAATTATCTCCGATATCTAGGGCCGAGCTTTCCTCTGAGCAAGGCAGGTTACGCAGACTGCGGAAACCGGTAGGGCTGAAAGGCCCTTTTAACGGATGAATACTTGGCTGGGTACCGGCAAAATTGTCAACCTTGATGTTGGAGTAGCTGACCGACAAACGGCCGCCCCCAACGCCAGACCGATGAAAGGATTGTTGTTGGAGAATATAACTTGTTAGCTCCCTGACGAGACTGGGGCAGTGCCTTGGAAGGTCATCGTAGGAGAGCGCTGATTCCAACACCGCCACTGACCACCACTCGCGACCTGAAGCACGTCGGTTCGAGTCTTTGATGGTAGGTTTCTAATTAAGCGTAAAGTAGCTATGTCCATTTCCGGGGTGGCTCGGGATGGCCCAACAGGCGGCTTTAACACCACTCCGGGCGGCCTGGAGGGCGGAAAGGGGCCAGAAAGGCAGCAGGAACGACAACTGACAGACACCATTCTGCTGGTGCGAATTCTGTGCTTCTTTTTGCCCGCTACCTTCGCTCTAATTAGCTACTCCAGCTCTCCACTAACCTGATTGCTCTCGTAGGTCACATGTGAAGGCGACGGCGACGCGGGTCACCCGCATAATTGGAGCAACATGCGTAAATGGGCCATCTCGGTGCTGCTGTCCCAGGGTGGCCTGGTGACGCTCATGTTCGGGGCGATGCTGGCGCCCGCGCTTTCTTCCATTGCCTCAGATCTCGGAACGAGTCAGGATGAGGCGCAGATCTTCCTGTCCATCTTTGTCCTGTCCTTTGCTTTCGGTCCGATGGTGCTCGCGCCTCTTGCGGAGACGTTTGGGTGCCGGCAGGTCTGGATCGTCCCCAACTGCTTCTATATCCTGTGGAATACTGTGTGCGGGTTCATCGTGACCTCTGGCTTGCTGATCGCTGGTCGGCTTCTCGATGGCATCCGCGCAAGCGTAGACTTTGCAGTAAGCACTCGGCAAATCCCGCCTACAAGCTTTCACCGCCTCTCATTCCCCCTGATGATATGATCCGAGACTAACTACATGCACGTCAACCTAGCTCACGAACCTCGTTCTAGCGGATCTCTGGCCGCCATCGCAGCGCGGAAAGTCGTTCGCCATCGCGACCTTCTTCCCCCTACTTGGGCCAGCGTTGGGCCCCATTGTCGGCGGTGCCGTGACGCAGACAATCGGTTGGCGCTGGATCGTTTGGATCCTTTCCATCTTCGACGGTGTCCTTGTTCTAGTCGTGCTCGCGGTCTTTCGCGAGACGTACGCGATCATCCTTCTGCGCCGGCGGGCGGCAACCCTTCGCAAACAGACGAACCAGCCTTACCATGTCGCCAACAACGACGACGGCGGGAGCGACCCGC
The DNA here is from genome assembly GCF_042370625.1 of Thermothelomyces heterothallicus. NCBI lineage: Eukaryota > Fungi > Ascomycota > Sordariomycetes > Sordariales > Chaetomiaceae > Thermothelomyces > Thermothelomyces heterothallicus. Next base: position 50,612 of record NW_027192562.1, on the reverse strand, counting down.
TCACATCAAAGCTCTCCAGGGCTCTGACCCGCCCGGTCCGACTCCTCGCGACGCAGGCTGCGCTGTAGATCATGTCCCTGTTCCTGGCTTACAACTTTGAGGTCCTCTACATCGACCTGTCGACCTTGCCAGCCTGTGGGTGGAACGGTACCGCCAGATCGAGGCGCAGAGCGGACTGCAATGCCTTGCGCTAGTCATCGGGTACACGCTGGCGGCGCAAGTCGGCGCCCGAGCCAAAGACCGCCTGTGGAGACACCTGAAGGAGAAGAAGAAGGCCGACGGCGACGGGGACGCCGTGCCCGAGTATTACCGTGTGCCGCTGATGGTGCCCGGCGCCATGCTGATCCCGGCGGGGCTGTTCGTCGACGGCTGGACGGCTGACCGGTGGGCGCCCTGGATCGGGCCCGACGTCGGCGCCGCGCTCTTCGGCTGCGGTATCATCCTCAACACGCAGGCCATACAGACGTACGTCATGGACGCCTACAGCACCTGCGTCGCCTCGGCCGCGGCCGCCTCGCAGTTCCTTCGCAGCATCGCCGGCTTTGCCTTTCCGCTCTTCGCGCCGCTCATGTACCGCAGTCTGGGATACGGGTGGGGGAACAGCTTCTTGGCGTTTGTTTCGCTCGCCTTGGGCCGCGCTGTTGATCTGGCGGCGAACGGTCTGGCCGGTCTTGGCCTTTCCTCGTAATTAGTTTTAAACAGGATGGGCCTCACAATACAACAGCACAGCTTCAGCGACTCGTTGCCCTCACGAGTAAGAACCTAATTTAAGATTTATTATTCGAGACCGTCTTTGACCGATTGTATAGGTAGTATCTGGTACTTTCGGCTAAAGTACCTCTTGTGTTCTGGGAGGGCAGCATTGTCCTGATGACGGATAACAGCTCGGTGGGGATCTTCAGTATCGTAAAGTGAATCATAACACCCGAGGCTTGGGTCGGCGACACACGTTGAATAACCTCAAATTGATTGTAGTGGTTTTGCCACCTATAAAAGAGAAACCCTTTTCGCCTTGACCAGAAGGATGTTGGATGTTGCAATGACCTCAATAAAGCATACCTGACTTTTAACTTTAGAGCAGTCGGTTGACCGAACAATCGCTGATTCCGGAACAAATCTGAATTTGCACTCCGCTATTGCCTTCTCTCCTTCGACGTTCGAAACAAACCGCCTCCTCGGCTGTTATCGGGAAAGGTGGACACTGCTTGTTGGCAATGCTGGTCTCCCGGCATGTTCGCTGATAGCAATCACGAAGGCCCCGCGCGCAAGGACCACACCATATCCCTTCGCACCTCGGAGGATCCTTGGCACGGCCGTTCTTTGCCGTTCGGTCCAGCCAGAACAAATTCGACGCATTCCTCCGCGCGTAGCTTGGTTTCGTGATGCTGCAGTAATTAAACGATTGGGCGACGCTTATGCCTTTTCCCCGCGTACTTAGTCCTAAGGCCGGGTTTTCTGGTGTTTACGCTCGATCGAGATATCGTGGGTTGGCCAGGTCGCAGACGTTAGTGGCAACTTGATAACCCTCGGCGTCAGAGACCGCAGAACCCCATCCTGTGTCCCGGGTTTTCCGGTGTGAAGGAACGGGTAATTAAATTCGAGCCACACGTGGTCGGTACCGGCCAGATTTTCGATTTCGGGCTCCTCCTAATTGACCATACAGTGTGATTCATGAGGGTAAATGGCTACTGCATCGGTTGTGGCTGCTTTCTGGAAGTGCTTTGCGACTGCGCCTGTACGGCCTGGAAAAGGACTGTCAGAATACCTACTTAGGTGCAATTGCTGGAAGCAGCAATTGCGGCATCGCCTTTTCAGTTTCACATGGGTAGATAAGTCCGCGGTGAAATTGTGTGTTGAAGGCTGCTGTAAAGAGGTTCCCCGATGGCGAGTTTCGAGGGGAGAAGTGAATGGTTGTATCCCGGGAAATTTTTGCTGATATTACCAAGTTCGTTGCTAACGTCTCCATGGTCCACAAAGGCACGATCGGAAGACTGCCCGACTGACTGCCGATGCTCCATTGTTAAATTTATTGCTCTTGCTCGCTAAGGATTTGTTCAAGGGGAAATCGTTTTCCTTTGCGAGATGTTGTTATGGGATGGTGGATATCCTGTTGTTAACACACAACGCTGTTGGAAACGATGTTGGAGAGCGAGTGGAGCGAGAAACGAACAGCGTTGAGATCTGCAACACTTCCTTGTGAACTCCAACAGGGTTAGGGTTCAGCATCCTCTTTCGGTGTATGCGCCCCACTGCCCCACTATATCCCGCGTGGCGGGGCGCCGACTCAGCACTGCTTTTTCCAACTCGACTCCTCACCAAAACTCGGATTTTGATGACGACTCGGGAGCCCGAGTTCCCCCCTGTTCCGCAGAAGATGGCGAGAACCGCGGCGGCTGGGCCCGACATGGCCGACGACACGGTCATGGTAGATGCCCACACACCGGTGACCGGCCTCAGCACAATGCCGCCCGAGATTATCGATGTGATTCTAGAGTTCCTGATCCCGCAGCCGCCAGAGATCGGCGAAACGCGCCCGGTCGCCTACAGCCAGCTGATGGTCGATGAGCCGTGGTTCGACTTTACGCGATGTCGCCGTGGCCTGCGCAGTCTCTGCCTGGTCTCGCGCCGCCTCGGCGAGATGGCCCGACCATCACTCTACAAGAACGTGGCTATCCTGGACGAGGCGGCGATGCTTCTGTTTTTCCGCACCCTCTGCAGCAAGCCTCACTACGGTCTCTGGACACGTTATGTATCCTGCCACCTCACCTTGACCGAAAACTCCGTGATTCGGGAAATTCGCGAACTTCTTCCCAAGTACCTTCCCACCTTCGCCCCGGCGCCGGAGACGGGCGCTCTGATCACGGCCGCCCGGCACTTCCTACAAATGATGAACCAGTTCTTCCCGAGTATGGTCCTCAGCGAAGGTGACTTCGACCATGTGCCGCAGGCCCTGCTCTGCTTCATTCTCATGTTCCTCGTCAAGGCGGAGACGGTCCTTTTGCAGGTCCCCATCAGCGACGATCAGCCGGAATACGACGTTCTCTGCGCCCAGATCGAGGGCGTCCAGGACCTCTTCCGCGACGAACCCGAAGCGATCCCGTTCCAAAACATCCGCACCCTTCTTCTACAAGGCGATCCCGAACTGGCGGCCCAGGTCGAGGACGACGACTGCGAGTGCGATATGCCAGATACCTGGGGTGCTCAGCCGCGGCGGTACAGTTCCCTCTTTGCTAGCTTCCCCAACCTCACGACGCTCGAAGTCAGCAGCGACGACGGTGTCTGGTGCTTGGCGCCAGAAGAGTTTTCTTTCTTGCCCATGGACGACAAGCCGCCACCGCCGCCCTTCATGCCCAACATCCGCCACATCTATCTCCACAACAGCGTCGCCTACCCCGGCGATCTGCACCATCTGCTAAGAAACGCGCCGCGGCTCGAGACGTTGTACATGGCACCTCGCGGAGACGGCGCTCTCAAAGAAATGATCGACGACGGCAGCAGTAGCGAGCACCCCGAATCCCTCAACATCGCCCTGGCCAACCACGCCAAGAACCTGCGCAACTTGGACGTCAGCTGGGAAGACATCTGGGGTTTCGAATGTCTCGTCGGCCCCGAGGGCCGGCTGCCCTCGATCGCCGAGATGACCTCGCTGCGCACGCTCTGCGTGCAGCTGGCCCTGCTGTACGGCAAGCCCTCTGCGGTCCTCGAGACCCCGCTCGTCGACTTGCTCCCCCCGAACCTCGTCGAGCTGGCGCTCGAAGACTGGTGGTGGTCTAACCTAGAACTGCTCCAAACCCTGCCGGATTGGGATACCCAGGCGAAGGTGCGCCACTACCAGTCCCAGCACCTCTACCGGACCACCGCCGTTCGCACCCTGACCGAGTTTGCCCGCGATGTGCGCACCCGCATGCGTGATCTGAAAAAGGTGGTGTTGCTGGTCAAGATCCCTTGGACATGGGTGCTTGAGGGTGCCGTGTCGCTCGACTTCCACTTCGAAGTGGTCAAGAGCGTTTTCCTGGCACAAGGTGTCGAATTCTCGGTCAAGTGTGATGAGGTGTAGCTGTGCGACCGATATTTCAGATACGCCACGACTTCGTTGATGATATCACCATTATCAACTAAGACCTGTATAATGGCCTCGCTCGAGGATGCTTTGGGTGCGACATGTAGCAACCTGGACGCAACGAAAATGGCGAACGAGTTAAACGTGGTCTCCTGCTGCTCTCGCGCGTTGATCTCGGTTGAGCTAGCAGTCGCCGCAACTGCTGCCCAAATGGCCCTGGCTGCATAAGCGAACGAACCCACTGCGAAATGGCAACCCACCTTCGGCGCCTATCAGCTGCATCGCCTTCGAGGTCTGACGAAGGCGTAAACGCTGGAGAGGGATTCGGCCGTCCTGGCCTTGGTCTCTACAAGAAGATTGCAGCTTCGGCTTGCATCTTCAAATTTCGCTTTCGCCCGCGGCCGCATGTACCCACATTGCTTGCTTGGCCGTCAATACGCAGAAGTTTCGTCACCCACGCCTCCATCGATGAGAGCCGGGGCGGAGTTTGCCGACAATGGACAACGACAAATTTTTGTTTTGATCGTGAAGAGCAACTTCTCCAACGCGGCCCACCACCCCTACATCATAAGTTTCAAGAGTTCCAATGTTGCTAGTTTGACAACAACCCGCGTTTGGGTACAAGTCACATGTATGTAGACATCCAACAACTCGATTTGAAGCCTCGGGATATAGACAAAGCCCCATCTAACTATTCGTTATCTTTACGTTTGTGAATCGCATCGAGCTGTAGGAGGTTAGGGTGGCGATCTTCACTTCCTCATATGGCAGGTAGTCACGTTTGCATGCCAAACGTCCACGGTACACTAAGGGTCACTTGTACACTACAGGTACTCCTACTCCGTACTTCCTGCACCCGTGCAAGAATGCCGTCTCGTTCCGAGATCGAGATTCAAGCACCCACAGCTCTGGCCCGGACCGGGAGCGTGGGGGCGGTTGTGGAACCCGGAACAGGACACTTGTATTGTATATTTGGCATCCGCCGAAGTCGGCACATGGGCGGAATAGAAAAGAAACTCGGACAGCAACTTCTGATCTGCTGCATGGTGTATAGCGTCTGTTGATTGGCTTGTGAGATAACTAGACAAATGTGAACATTTGGCGGTGTCCTCGAAGATCCCTTCTGCAACTTCGGTGGCAGTGGGTGTCCCTGACGATCGCGAGTTGATCTCTAGCCTAACTGGTTATTGAAAGTGGCCCCTGAAACGCGTCGGTTGCCCGGAAGCTCCGAGGACACCACAAGTCTTTGGGTGCACTTTGGTGCGTTGTGCAACCATTGAATCCGAACACAGCTGGAGCACTTTCCTACTTCGCCTCCAATAACATTATGGGCGCGGTCCCACGGGCCGCCGTACTTGTTGCCGGGATGCTGAAAGAGGGGAGCAACTCGAAATGCGACCCCCACAATCACCCCCAACCCACCCCCCCGCACACCATCATTGGCCGTCACCAACCTCAGCAGTCAGTTGGTTGCCGCTCTCACCGTCAGCTTTACAGTGGCGTGCCTGAAACATCGAGATATTCGCTGATGCCTGTTACACTAGTTACCACCCAACCTCAGCTCGTAGTGTATTGGCAAGCAAAAAAAATTCGTATCAGGATTGTAACAATCACACTATAGGCAATACCGGCCCGGGCGCGGGGTGTGAGCTTGCTAACAGAGTCGTACAAAACACCCTACTCCGCACGGTCATGACAAAAGAGGTCTAGTGGGTCTGCATGTTACCACCACGCCATCGTAGGCATAGTGTAGTGTAAAGAACTAACGTTACACTATACCAGGATTAGTTAGGATTAGTTGGTTAAGGTCAGGGTTAGCAGTAAGGGTCGTGGTCATGGTAAGGGTTCATCATGGTTTCTTTCTAATTGAAGCAAAGTTAGAATGACCGAGGTTTTGAAGATATGTATATAGATTTAAGAGCGAAGGAAGGACTTTTCGCGTTTGTGTAGTTACTCGTAACTATTATTGGTTAGGGTTAGCTGAGATTCCGAGGTTGGGGGTAGATATATAAAGACCCACTGGACATTCCCTCCGGGCGGAGCACACTACTGTGTACTTGTATGTACTAGGGTACGGAGTAGTAGTGTATGCACCTTACAGGAGTGCTGGATATAATCCGGGGATGCGCGGTCGTTTGCTGGTCTCATTCGGAGCCGGAGTCCGACCTAACTACTGCGTAACCGCATCCAATTCGACGCTTGGTTTGGTTACGAAACTGTCCTTCAAGAGTTGCAAAGTGGTAACGTTTCCTTGCGTATGCATGTAAAATACGGAGTAACTGGAATTAAGAGACGCAAAAGAGATTTCTCTCTTATCGACGCACCAGATGCCGAGAGATCCGATTGAGGTTGTTCTCGCGAACTTGCACGACCCGCGCGATCGTTTTCGACCAGCAATGTCAAGGGTCCCTGCGCTACACCACGAAAGTATGGAGAACACTAGTTGCCTAGCCTGCTAGACAGGCGGACCGTTCCAGTCTCGTGTGCTGCAGTCCACTTGAGCAGCTCATAGCAGCGCTCGGGTTGGTTATCAGCTTTAACCAAAGAAACAGCCAAGGGGGATGCATATGGAATACGGAGTAACTAACGGAAGGGGGAACCCAAAATCCGGTGAAGGTTGAAGGGCAGCTGCATGGAGGCGCGGTCAACCGCCATGCCGTTGGTGGACCCCTTTTCGGGGCGAAAAAAAAAATGGGGCCCCGCCCTGCAGCATGGCTAATCTGGAAATCAGCAGTCTTTCGCGGACCAACAAAATCCCTTCCACCAGGCGCGTTGTGCTAAATGAAGTAGATATGGAGGCAACTGAAAGATGCCACTACATACTCGGTATTATTCCGTAGAGAAGTCGAGCTGTGCCATCCAAAGCGTGGCGTGTTGGCCAGTGTGCTGAGGCTTGACAGGAACAGCCACCGACGGCAAAACGCCCTCGTTCAGCACGTTCCCAGGCTCAGATCACGCAGCTTCGATTCCTTCGGCCGCCGTTCTACGCGACGAATATGATGACAGCGTTCTGGTCATGCATTCTCCACAACCCCTGACTTTTCGATACCAGCTCAACATTCTTGGCTGTCTTGGCGGTTCAGAGGCCAAATTGCATGCCAATCACGGACGTGAGTGGATGGCAACACACCATGGCCGCACTCTTGGCGGGCTCGGCAGGTAGCGTGACCCTCAAGGAGTGAAAAATCAGCAACCTCTTTCCCCGGCCCGCCACAAGAATGACTCCATCAAAGCCTGCTTTTCGATGGCCAACCACTTTTGCTCGGCGTTGTCCACCCTCCGTTTTGGCCACGCACTCCATTAACTTCCACGTCTTCTCTCGACCCTCGACCCCGCGAGTTCTCAACCCTCTCCGTGTCAGCACCTGGAACAGGACGACCGAGCTGCAGCGCGGACCGAAGGCGAGAAAGGCGGAGCCGTGTTTGGAGTAATCCCCCACTTCCCGACGTGCCGCGCAATCGCCAGATGCGTTTCTGCCGGTCCTCTGGCACGTCTGTTTCCAACGAGGAGAGTAACCCTCAGTCGCTTCGTCGCCGTCGCGTTAGACACCCACACTCTTTTTTCCATTCCACTCGCTTGATGCCCAGCCATCGATAGCATCTCTCGCTTCAGACCCGAATTTTCTTCACACCGTTTCGCTCTCGCCGAGGCTTCCAAGGTTGCTTGCATCCGATCTCAATAGGGCGAGAGCGCGAGCCAACACCCATCAATATTTTCGTCACACCTTTTCCCCTTCCCCCTCGTTCCCCTTCCTCGGCGTTGTTTCTTGTCGGATTAGTTTGAAGGTCCGGTTGGGCAGGCGACCATGAGCGCAAGACCGAGTCAACGAAACATTAAGTGGGTTGAGGTACGTCGATCCTTCGCTCCCCTCGAGCGAGCTACTCGCCGTCCGCTTCTCGATCCGGCTGACAGGGCGATGTCTCTCGCAGGGACTCCGAGGCGTGACCTCTGTCCTCGTAATCGTCACCCACATCGCGAGAGCATTCGATTACGCGCTCTTCTTTCCCGCCGACTCGAAGGATGGTGCACCAAGGCTGTTGCAACTGCCATACCTGCGCATTCCGTGGCAGGGCCGCATCGGCGTACCCATCTTTGCCTTTTTGACCGGTTTCGTGTGCGCATACAAGCCCCTCAAGCTCGCGTACCAGCAAAACAATGCCCCTGCCGCGCTCAAGTCGGTCGCTCGCAGCGCCTTCCGGCGCCCGCCGCGACTCGTCCTGCCGGCCCTCATCGCCACCTTCATCAGCTTCGTCATGTCGGTCTTGGGCGGTTACAAGGCGGCGAACCATTGTGACTCGCATTGGGTGCGCTTCGACGCGCCGGACCCGCTTCCGTTGAGGGAGAACGTTAAGAGGCTGTTCACGACATCGCTCACGACTTGGACCAACACGGAGAATCTCTACGACAGGCACCAGTGGGCGATGCGTCCCCTGCTGGTCGGCGCGTTCCAGGTCTACATTGTGCTGGCGGCCACCATTGGGATGCGGTTCAAGTATAGGATGCTTGTGCATGTTATGCTGATCTTGTACTGGCTGCTGAACCGCAACCGCTTGACAGGTCCGTTCCCATTGCATATATATATATATATATATATGTGCAGCCCCTGCGCAGCAGCTGCATCTGCTTCCACTTTTCGCATCGGAACTAACAATGGACCAGAAACCTTTGGCGCCATGCTCGCTCTTGGAACCCTTCTCGCGGAGCTGTCGCAGCACCGGCCGACCCAACAGCTCCTCTCCAACCACCGAAAGCTCTGTACCTACGTTCTGTCACCCTTGATTTTTCTCATTGGCGGCTACGTCGGCTCCTACCCTGCCGAACACGAAGACTGGGCTCCCTGGTCTCTGCGCCTTAACCACTTCCTCACCAACCCGGTCGGCGACCACCGCAACGGCAGCTTCATTGTCCCGAACGGCACCGACATACTGCGGCGGACTTCCTCCTTCTTCATCATGTGCACAGCCGTGTCTCTGTTCCTCTCCCCGGCCCTCCAGAAGTTGCTCTCGCACCGCCTGCTGATTTGGCTGGGACACCACTCGTTCGCCGTCTATCTCGTGCACGGCACCATCCTGCGCACTGTCGGTATCTGGATCGTCTACGGCATCAGCGGTGAGCCGTTCGTGCCCGGAGGGAAGAACGAGGACGGATCCAACCGCGACCCGATCTATGTCAAGCCCAAGGGCCGCACGCACAAGATGGTGGCTATTGTGGTGTTCACCACTCTGACGTACATTGCCGCCTGGGCATGGATGAAGTGGGTGGACACTACCTGCGCGCGGGCCACGCAGTGGCTGGAGGAGAAGGTGTTTGATGATGAGGACAACGAAGGCAAGGCCGGGTTGGCGGAGAAAGGGTACGCGAACGGCCATGCGAACGGCGCCGTGCCGCCCCCCAGGTCACATCAAGAAGGTGAGAGGTCGCAGCCTCCTCCCTAAAGTTCCGTCTCGGACGGTTGAGGCTGGTCAGGGCCGAGAGCGGTGAAACAAGCCTCCGCCGACATTGGATCTGGGGAGCACAGACCCGATGCTCAGGCATCTCTCTACGTCGCCCCGGGGGGGGGGGGGGGGTTGCAGGGCAACTTGATAACGCTTGCTGCAGCTGTTTTGGGTCATAGAGGGCATTGCATGCGATATTGGCATATATATACATGGGCCGCCCATGGTCGTTTCCTTCTCGACACTCTTGCGACTTGGTTGATCCTCGACTGCACGCCCATACCACGGTTCGGGAACCGGACTTTTCCTGTTGGACCCATATTTCTTTTTGCTTACCTCTTTTAACTTCTTTATTTTGCTCGGTCCTTCTTTTTGGCATAGCTGAGAAACGAATCAGACTGGAGTTGGGGTGTGACGATGCGAGGTTTATGAGAGGGGAAGCCGGTTTGCGTTGATTCTGGGCCTCTTTGCACCAAGACTTGGCTGCAGAAAAGCGATGAGATGTGGTTTCAATCTATTGGTCCGCGGCGATCATAATCTTTGTATGTACATAATTTTAGGTTGTTGGAGTAGATATAATGTTGAATGCTATCCGGTGTGCAACCGGTTGCATCTTCCCTACATAACATACATGGACTTGGCGTCGAACGGTGAAGATATGGTGCCCCTGGCTGATTGTGACTGTGTTCTTGTGTGCTGCCTCAACGGCCTAAGGGTCGACTTCTTTGCGCCGAACTGGTTGCTCCTCCGCGAACTGGCTAGATAATTACTTATTAGGAATAGAGCTCCTCGGTGTAGGTAGGGAGGGGGTGGCGATAACTGTTTGGATAACTTCTTTCTGGGCGTTGAACTCCTGCTGTGCCTCCGTACTCGGTTACCACAGAGGGATGCGCTAATAATTATTAAGTCTTATAGTATGTAGATCGATCCCATGGCTGGTTTCCGGCTTCTTTCTTATATTACTACCACTTGGTTTACCATCTAAGTACGAGGTTTTGGCAAGAAATGTCGAACGTAGTGGCAAGCTCGAGTAAGCATTTGAGAGAGCTTTGTAGCAGGTGGCTTGAAGGTCTAAAACGTACCTTATTAAACTACGTATAAAAGAGAAAAATGAGTTATATTTATAGTTAAAGGAAATGGCCAAAGTGTTCGTAAGCGTTCGACGCGCTATGGCTAGAGCGTGGCTGGCGCTTCTGACAAGAAACAAGTGGGATATTAAATACCTGCGAGGAAGGCGCGCTCCCAACTTTGCTCTCCCAACTCTCATTCTTTGAACCTAACTCAGCTCTAGGCCGCAACCAAAGTCGACACCCATCTACAATCCTTCAGCGTCATTACCGATCTACGCTTTGCTTTCCTCGCACGTCCAGGCACTGCGTCATCCCGCCGATCTTCTGCTCTAGGCCAGCTTGAGCCTGATGCTTGCGGCCTTAAACCTCCTCTTTCCGCCCTCTTGGTACGACTGAGATAAAGGAAGGGCGAAAGAAGTTGTTTTCACATCGACAGGTCGCTAGCAATGTCGAGATACCGTTTCGCGCGATATTCCAATTTAATGTCGTGAGTTCGCTGCTGTAGATCTTGGTGCCTTTTCTGGAAAATAGCAGCGGCCTTGTGTCGCTGCCCGTACTTGATAAGATCCGCAGGGGTTGAGTCTGTGTTTATTCATCTCTCGGAAGATTGCGGAACTTAGGGCAAGCCGCCGTCCGAGTCGGGAACAAGGCGGCCGCGGCGATTCCTTTGAGAGGCGCTTAACCAGACAGGGAGACATCAAAAGATCCAGCATAGTAAGTCAGTTTATTCTCATCAGGATAGATAGATACATATTCCCACGGCGGATCGGAAGCATCCGAGAATCTAATTACTAGTACCCAAAGCTTGCGAGTCTCTCACAGCGCGCCGCCAGCCCAAGCCTCAAACCACCTGACGGCTTGCCAGAACGCGGATTCCTTGCCGAACTTCTGCTGCGGGTCGGAGACATTGGCACGCACACCGAACCCGTGGGAGGTGCCGCTATATAGGTTGACCTGATACGGCTTCTTGGTGTCGGCCAGAAGGGCCTCAATTTGCGAGCGCCTCTCAGGAGACATCGTCGTGTCGCTCTCTATCGAAAGAGTACTTATGTCAGTCGTGAAACATGGGTATGATTCGTGGCAAAAAAAAAAAAAAACAAATTTGAAAGGGAGGAAGAAAGCATAATTAATTATGGTCCAGAAACGAAGAGCAAACTAGAAGAGCAAGGAGTCGGATACTCACCAGCAGCAGCAACGCTGATCGGATTCGTGATGGCCGTAATCTCGCGGTCCTCCAGAAGGCTGGGATGGGCGGCGAAGCCCGCGTCGACGCCCTTGCCGGCCGCGAGCAGGCGGAAGGCGTAGCGGCCGCCGAAGCAGTAGCCCGTGGCGGCGATCTTGTCGACGCCCGTCTCGCCAAGGTAGGCCAGGCCGACGTCGACGATGGGATCGGTCGCATTGGGCCCGTGCTGGAGGATGAAGTCGGTGATGTTGAAGCCGGGCGTGCCGAAGTCCGCGGGCGCCGGCTCGCCGTCAAACAGGTCCGGAGCAACGACCAGGAAACCCGCGCGGGCGAACGAGTCGGCGAGCCTGTGGAATGTGGGTGGCATGATGATTATCGGGGTGTGGTTGGTCACTTTACTCTCATGCTGGCTTTGCTTCCGGCCAAAAAGGGGGGGAGGGCGGTTGGGGAGGGCTCGGGAAGTCCCCGGGGGGGGGGGGGGGGGGAGACTGACAGCTTGTTCTCCAGCAGCTGGATGCCGAAGACGTCGGTGAGGTACAGCACGCCAACCTTGGGATTCTCACAGCTGGGCTCCGAGATATACAGGTTCACTAGGTATGGAGACGCATGATGGGACCTCTGTTAGCACACCCGGTCCCGCGGTTTGTTGCTATCCGGCAGTGCCGAGGAAGGAAGATACCTAGATAAAGGGAAGGGGAAAAAAATATTAGTTATCAGCTCACCTCCGTTGTACTTCTCTTCTCTGCCCACCGGTTCGCCGGTGTGGGCGATAATCTGTGGTAGACCTCCGTAGCTGCACTCCTCGGCGGAGGCGACTGGGATGAGCGGGACCACGCTCCAGTAGAGGAGGGCAGACAAGGACGATCGCATGCTGATTGTGGGAGTAGATGAGATGTCCAAAAGACGAATTGAAGTTCTTGGGGACTGAATTGGGTGGGGAGAAGAGCACGAAGGTTAGCAAAAGGGAATGCGTGAAACTGCAGGCCACTGCGTTGCAGAGGGGCAGGAGAGCTGTGAGACGATATAATTATGCCGCGTCGTTTCCCCGGCGGATACACATGTTGTAGCGCGGATACATGTCTGAAAACGAAAGAGTTCCAGTCCGGGCTATTTCGACAGTAACCCCAAAGGCCGCAGGTTTCTGGCCACGACAAACCTTGTCATTCTCCCGCTCTGCCAAGAAGATAAACTGCCGGTGGATGCAACCGCCCACGGCTGTTAAGGGCGGGGGTGTCGACATTCACGGATGCGACCTTGACATTGGATGAAGGGGATGTGTTAGACAGGTGAGGACGAGCCGAACAGATTTGAGGGAGCCGCCTCGAATGATGGGCTTCTCTCCCAACGTGACCCCTTGTCAGCGGCGAGGATCCCTCGGGTACTTGGTTCTGTGCCGCGCCCGGGGCAAGCAGGAGAGATCGGGTGCGGAAAGTGGCTGAAGGCTAAACAGGAGAATCACAGATTTGGATCCAACAACACTACTCCGTATTGTGTATTATTATGTAAGTACGTCATCGACCCTAGCCGGCACTGGATATGGAGATTGCTCGCCGCTTTGGAGCTGGAGGTACGACGAGAGAGAAACCCAAAGATAAGTGTAAGCTAATTAGTGGCCGACCGTCGGTGAAGTGCAGCGTCTTTTGATGCTTGTTTCTTGGAGGCTGAGATTCCCGAAGCAGGTCGAGTTATCAGATGCAAGTATGTTAATAATTTAAAACTCAGGTGCCAATAATAAAGACTGGAAGTCGGCAGCTTGATCCTGCAAGGTCCTCGCAACTCCAGGGGCCTTGTGCACGGGCAAGAGAGCGGAAATGTGGCCCATTAACCTAGGTGCACTACCTACATACACGTATGTATATAACTACATGGAGAACAAGGACTAGGGAGGGAGTTGGAGAGGCGGCCATTTAAAGCGTATTCCGTACTTGGTAGGCAAAATGCTGTTGGCGGTTTCACATCCCGATTCCTAAAGGGAAAAGCTTGCAGATTCATGCCAAAGTCGACAGCCGTTCGTCTCTGACCCTGCTCGGTGCGCCAGATCGAGTTCGGCCTGTTCTTCCCTGATTGGACCGCAAGAAGCGATGCTCTTGGGGATCGCCGGTCAGCGCGTCGGGGACGGTCAGGGGTAAGCGATGGGAAGTGGGCCTCGACGCGCCCGACCCAGAGGTAGTTGAGGGTAGGTACTCCGTAATTTTGGACGAGCCCAGTGCTCTGCCGTCAGGAAGTAAGGTAGTCAAGACGGACCGGACAGTCGTGCATTGGATCGTCCGCCTCGAATTTGCCGGGCAACCGCCTCGTTTCTGACGCATCCCGCACGCTCTTCCCCTTTCCCGCCAGGAGGAGGAAGAAGAGGGCTCAAGCTCGCCGACTCTAATTAGACCGATCCAAACGCACCTGGCCCTGATTGCCAGCCCGTCTAACCCAGTCTCGGGCCGTGGTTTGGCTTCCCGAAGGAGATCGAGATCTTCGGTCGCTCGTTCCCCCCCCCCTCTTCCCCCGGGAGCCACCTCTCGGGCCCGTCTTCCGTCCCTACCTCAGGTACATACGTACCTACATAGCTCCAGCCTCTTCCGGCCTGCTCCCCACCGCTGTAACGAACGCTTGGATGAGCCTCCTCAGACCTGCTCTGCTATCGTCTCATCGCCGTCGCATCAATCTTGCCCTGCTACCACGCACCTAGACCTAGGAGGAGGGGATAAGCTGGTCGGTCTGCTGAGGTCGCCAGCCATGGCCCCTCCGCCGCTGTCATCGCCGCCGCCACCTATGGTAGACGAGGGCTACCACGCCGGCGACCGGCTGGGCGTGCACGCCCTGGCTCCCGTGGGGACGCTCCTGGGCCTTGCGTGCATCACGACGGGCCTCCGCATATACTGGAGATTGCAGCCGTCCCAGCGCATTGGCGCCGACGATTACACGCTCCTCTTCGCTTTGGTAAGGTCTCTCTAATTACTTGGTCATTCCACCGCCATGAATCACAATTTGTTGGCGAGACCTCCGCAGCCCCCTGTGGATGTGCCTCGCCCGTGGCTTGTTGGTTGTTTGTTTAGCTACAGTTCAGACCGCTGACGTGGGTCCGGCACGGCCGTAGTTCGTGACCATTGCTTGGTACGGTATCGACGCGGCCATGTACCATCACGGCCGGGGTCTCGAAGGCTTCCGCCCCGATCCTTGGATCATGGGGCCGCTGATCGTAGCAGGCGGCGTGCTCTGGGTCTGGGGAATCAACGTCGTCCGCATCTCGGTGGCTCTGATGCTGCTCCGGTTCAGGGACAGCCGGTCGCTGCCGTGGACCATGACCGTATGGGCCGTCATTGGCGTCCAGACTTGTATGCTTGCCGTTGGAACCATCATGCACCTCGTCATATGCAGGCCCATCTCGGCCAGGTGGGCGCCGTCCCCTTCCGCCAACTGTATCAAGCCGACACATTTTATGACGTACGGTTACCTTTACAGCGGTAAGCATGCAAGCCCCTACTCCTCAGCTTCAGTAGTCCTGACCCCCCCAATTTTGGCCACTCTCGAGCGAAACGACTGAGAAAATCAAGGCTTCACCATAGCCTCCGACCTCATCCTCTCGCTCCTACCCATCACGTTCATCCGCACTCTCAGCCGGCCCTTGCACGAAAAGATGCTCATCGGCTGCCTCATGGCCGCCGGCACGGCCGCTACTGGCGTGGCGGTTGCGCGCCTGCTGCTCGTCGTGGGCTACCTGGGCCCGGGCAGCCCCGTGATCAACGTGGAGCAGGACATCCTCTGGGGCCTGGAGCTGACCATCGGCGTGCTGGCGGCCTCCATCCCGTCCCTCAAGGCCCCTACATACCGGATCCTGCGGTCCTGGGGCCTGCTGCGCTCCCGCTCCAACAGCGACATGTCCTTGCAGAGCTTCCTCGACCGCCTACCGAACGGCTCCCACGTCTCGCGCCGGATGGGGCAGTGGCAGCACGCCGTTCCCGTCCCAGATCCCCGGACCGAGGGCGGTTCAGGGGAGGAGATGCTCAAAGGTTCAGAAGCCAGCTGCAGGTCCGCGGCATTAGAAGACGCCGTAAGGCCAGGCTGGTGACTGGATATAAAATGGGATACTTCGCTTATAATATGTTGGTTTCTTTATATATAAAAGATGTGTATTTTTTGCTCCCTGTCGTAACCTGGTCCATGTGGAGTCCGAAAAGTGTCCCAATAGAACTGCTTAGGGGGAGAACCGAAGAAGGCCGTCTCATCATGGGCATGACCCACTCGACTTCACGTCAGAGCATATCCCTCGTGACTTTCTTTGTTCTTGACATGCTTAGAAAGGCGATGTGTTGCGTACCGTGCTCTTCGTAAGATACCACCGGATGGATGTCGAAGTAGTAGGATCTTTGCTTAACTAGCTGCTCTTGTTAAAGATATTCTCGAGACAGGTAATTAGCTATAGCGACGACCGAAGTATGCTTTCCGGGTTTCCTTGGAATAAGCTAGAGTGTGATGCCCTTTTTAGCCCTCTTGGAGCCAATGGTAAGAGGAATTATTAAGCTCATGTTCTAGCTATCTCGCAGAGCTGGCTTTGTTCCATCGCATGCCATAGAGAGCAAAGAGTAAACAGAATAATTATAGCATCGCGACGTGACCCGTTCCCCTCTATATCTAAACCACATAAGCAAGGGGAATAGGTAATTGATTTCCGTCACCCCTAGTTCCTTCCTGTCATCGAGTAGTGTTCACTAGCTGCTCCAATTGGAAACTGTTCAGTCAAAACCGGAGCTGTATAGAGCTTTCATCTGTACCTAGAACCTTCTCACTCTATACAATGCCTTGATCAGATGAAACTATACGCGTATAACCGCATTAATTCAGTTACAAGCAGACTGTTTATAGAATAGACTGATCGTATAACTCCTATCTCCCTACTTATTATGTTCTAATACCTTCAAATCTACGTTGCTAAGGCTCTCGAAAGAATTAACCTTATAACTTCTTACAACCTCTAATTACATACCTTTTTACTCTTCTCTTCCATCTTCGTACAGATAACACCTATCTGATCAATTCTTCACACTTCTCAAGCTTTCATATAGCTTCACGCTCTTTTCTTCCATCCTCACGCAGATAAGACTAAACTATCAAAGAGATGTCGGTCCAGAGCAATCATTGTGCCCGCTGCGGCAACAATACCGGCGACCTTCTCTTATGCGTCGAGTGTCAGCGGTCCGATATGGTCGCGGGCGTCGGCCAAGCCGATAACTATAGTGCCGCCTCCATAGCGTTAGGGTATCTCGCTCAGCCTAGAGGATATCCAAGCAATATTCCGGCCAATCCATATGCCTACAGGCTCCGCCTCTACCTACAGAATCATGGCGACAACGATCCCCAGCTCACTCCAAGCGAAAGCTGGCCCGCGCCGCCGCCGTACACCCCCTCGGCGCCCAACCCCAACCAGCAATTCGCGCCCCAGCAGCCCGTACAGGGCTTTCTCGGGACTCCTCAGCTAGGGTTCCAACTACCGGCCCCGAGCCAAGGCCTCTGGGTCCCAACCCAAGGCTTGCCCTACGCCCCGCTTGCCGCCGCCGCCGCCCTCGCCGCTCCCAACAACCCGCCGTTCCTCAACTACCAGCTTCTGCCCCTGCAGTTCGGCGCCGCAGCAGATCCCTTCGGGCCCTATAGCCCCTACCAGACACTGCTCGCCCAACGCTATCATCTCGGCTATAGAACCTACGCGGGCGCCCATGACCGCCACGATATCCAAAACCAGGGCCAGCAAAGCCTGAACCTATACCAGGAGCGAGCAGACAACCAGGGCCGGAGCGACAATGGCAACAACGACAACGACGCCGAGCCGGCCCCTAGGCCCCTCGGCACCCGCGGCCGGCGCAACGCCGCCCTCGTCGCGCGCGGCCTGTGCATCTGGTGCCGGCAGCCGAACCCGGACCGCCGAAAGAAGGGCTGCCCGACCTGCCTGCCGCGAAGGGCGGGGCTGACGGCCCAATGGCGCCAGAAGCGCAAGGCGGCCGAACGGCAGCGACGTGAGGAACTCGGAGACTAGGAGGGTGAGGATAAGGGTGGGGGCGAGGACGGGATTAAGGATGTGGAAGGGGAAGGTAGGGAGGATAGGGGAATTAAGAGGGCTAAGAGGCCTAATCTAGCGGCAAGGTAACTAGCTCTGAAACTAGAGAGACCGGTTTAAGCAGAGGGGTATTATAAGTCTCTTTTCGAAAATAAGGTATATAGGCTGACTTAGCCTAGGTAATAATAATAATAAGGCCTCTTATCTAAGGTAGTAGATATATATTATTTGGTATCGAGAAAGGTTAGGGAGTATTATAGTATTTATAATAGTATAATTATAGGGAAAGATATAGCTTTATAAGAGGTAGCTATTATTATTATTAATATTAAACTTAGTTATAGCTTAGCTAAAGACTTAAGGTTTATAAATAATTTATCTCTTTATTATATCCTCTTTATAATATAATAAGTACAATCTAATTACCACTAGATATCTTGTAAATACTTATAATTAGGCATTATTGTCATTTATACCTTAGAAGTTGTCGTTTATAACTTAATAGCTTAAAGAATATGTCATGTGAAAGGAAGAGAGGCCGGCCATATAGGTATATAAGGGAGGTGTGTTACAGATATAGCGTGGCATCGTATGAAGCGATCAACCCTAACCAAACAAATAATAGACCGCGATGCTGTACCACCCATCTGATGGAGTGGTAATTAGGGGGGTTTCGTGGAAAAGCATCCAGGGACATCAACGATGCGTTCTTCACAAGTCACCCACCGTGAGAAACACGCTTGATAATGAAGACTCGAAAGGCAAAGGTAATTATTGCTATATTACTTGCCTGTTTCATTACCTTTCCTCTACGCGTCTTGTTGGGTTTAAGTTGGCAGTGACGAAAATTAAACCCAACTGGATAGACATTTCTGCGCCTGTCGAAGCACTACCGCCTAGTTCTATCCCCCCCTTGCATTGCCATTTGTCCATGGTATGGGATTTCCTGCCGCTCACAGCCCTCATCCATCCTTGCACGCCGCCAAGATCATCCTAGCGACCTGTCTGTTTAGGGCGTCATCCAGCGGCATGTGGTGGTCCCCCTTGAACCGGATCACGCTCCTCCCCGTCTCGTCAAAGAAGTGCACCAAGACCTCGCTCTCCGGTCGCCACGGGTCGTCCTCGCCGATGAGGTGTATGCTCTTGGCCTTGACCGGGCCCCGGCCCAGGATCTCTCGGTACCCCTTCTCCTTGGTCTCGTTCCGGGCGCCGCCCTCATCGACCCCGCCCTGCAGCGGCACCGTCCCGCAGACGGGAATCACCATCTTGATCCTGTGGTCCCCCTCGCCCTCCAGCCGGCGCGTCAGCTCCATCGCCACCTTGCCGCCCATGGAGAACCCCACCAGCCCGACGACGGGTCCGGCACCGGCGCCGGCGCCGTCCGGCCCGGACAGCCGCTTGATCTGCTCCAGAAGCCGCTCGAAGAGCGGGCTGCCGTCCCAGTACTCCTTCTCCGCCTCGGCGGACGAGTCGTCCATCCAGGTCAGGTAGGGTCCGCAGCCCTCGAAGAAGGGCAGCACGCCCGGCCCGGGCCCGCGTGGCAGGGGCGCGGCCAGGTAGTGAAGGGTGAAGTGGTGCTGCAGGAGGGCGGCGAGCTTGCGGGTCTGCATGCGGAAGATGTCCGGGTTGGTGCCGGAGCCGTGGAGGAAGACAATCGAGGGCTTCGTTTTGGCATGCATTGTTTTGTTCTGATTCGTCTCTTTCCGTCGTTCCGGGCGCTTGCCCCCTTATTTTCTTATTCTTCTTCTCGTTCCCTGGTTCTTTTTTTCTGACCTTTCCTTCTTGCTGTCGGACCACCGGTCAACTCGGATTTTCGACGGGAAGAACTCTAACTAAATCGTATGGTGGTTGGGCACTGCGGATGGATTGTGGCCTTGGTCGGGCAGCCAAGCATTGGCACCGAGCTTGCAAGTGCTGGGTGCTACAAAGGTTAGGAACCGTGGAGCGAGGCTGTTTTTTTTTTCCTTTTTCCTTTTTCACCCGCAGGAGCGGCGGAGGAAGGAACATGCGATGGGAGGCCAAATAGATGGAATGGACCCC
The DNA here is from genome assembly GCF_042370625.1 of Thermothelomyces heterothallicus. Lineage (NCBI taxonomy): Eukaryota > Fungi > Ascomycota > Sordariomycetes > Sordariales > Chaetomiaceae > Thermothelomyces > Thermothelomyces heterothallicus. The sequence continues at coordinate 30,784 of NW_027192562.1, read as the reverse complement.
CCCTCCCTCTTTTTTTTTTTTTTTTTTTTTTTTTTTTTTTTTTTTGGGGATGGTTTGCGATCTTCGGCGGATTGTTGCGCTGGCCAGAAGTTCGATCGGATTCGGAGTTTGTCGACGTGAGATCGGAGAATGGAGGACATAAATAATAACCTGACAAAAACGGAAAAGGCCGAGTGTCGGGTCGTGTCCATGGCTACAACGCTGCAGGTCTCAGCCTCCCTGCCTGGCAGTCGCGCCAATCCAAGCGCCAATTAAGCTCGGAGGTTTGAGTCGGACATGTTGTCTCGGAGCTGGGGAGTTTTGGGGGGGGGGGTGCGCCAGGGAAGAGAAAGTGAAGGGGAGTTGTATGTGGTTCTAGGGCAAGGCAACGTCGGTAATGTCGGATTCATTTCTATACAACTGTCATTCATTTACTTGGTATGAGAATAAGCTAAGCCACAGAGTTCGATGTTCTTCCTTGCGATGTCTCTCTCCTGACTGACTGGGAGTAGCATCGCCCGCGACGCCGGCCCGTGTTTGAACAGAAACGTTGCCAGGAGCACGGTTGCCGTACCTACCGTCGCCTATTAATATACGAAGTCAGCACTAACGGCTTCGTAGGCGAGCGAGTTTTGGAGGCCGTAGAGAACGGCCGGAATAACAAGCGCCTAGCAGTCCGGTGCGAAGATGCTATGATGCAGGGCACCGACGACCTCGGAAACCGAACCGCCTGGGCGCGAGCTATATGTGTCGCGGGCGGCAAGCGCCAAACTGGCTAGCAGTTTGACGACTTCAATGACTAGTACCGCCGTCGATGCCAGGTATCTCGGTTGTGCTCTAGCAGGCGTGTTTCGAGATTGGTGTATGACCAGCACTAGCAGCGAATTCTGAAGGACCAGCTGTCGGCGCGTCAGTCGTATAATTATATCCCATCACCTATTATAGACTTCTCCGGTAGGAATCGGGTAATTAAAAGTCAAGAGGAATATGAACTCACAACGCCCAGCGACATGCGTTGCAGCGACACCCGCCGGCGGGATGGTGCTCTCAACGGTTGTAGCGCGGGCCAACCCATCCTGCCATGATGATGGCTTTCCACTTTGCTGTCGAGCATGCTTGCTCTGGGAGGCTGCAATTCCACGAGGATGTTGAGAAATTTCGGAATTGAGAACTGAGAGAATGTCGGGCGACAACCCTTAATTAAACCTGACCTGAAACGGGAATCTAACCGGCGCCGAAGGAATGGGCGCGGCAATTGCACCAGTCCGGTTATCCAATGCGGGCACTTTGGTCGCACCGGAGCTTAAGCAGTGCAGCCAAAGCTTTACGGCATGTGGAAGTCGTACCGGTATCCGATCCAGAAGATTGATGCGCTGCGGTACGTGGTGCTGTATCACTATGGTGGCGAGTCATTTCTGGCACTTCCCGGCCGTGCAATGGCAGAAATCCACGTCGCTGACCGATGGATCTCTAATTATTCGTCCTTCTTTCAGGCGTCATTCTCGACATGGATCTCGAGGGCAAGCGCGGCTTGGGTCCCCTCCGCCGCTTCGAGTTCGTCGCCCGGGCCGCCTACCCGACCGGCTTCTCCATGGACTTCATCATGGCGAGTAGGGGTAATGCGTATGTAGGCGAACTGGTGAACAATCTCAAACGGTACAACCGACACTGGCTGGGCCTGCCGTACCCAACCGTCATGTTCAGCACCGGCTTGCCACTAGCTACGCTTCGTACGTCTTCTGCGTCTTTCTTCCTATCTGGCCTTGTCTTGACCGCAGCGAGATGGGAATGCTGACGCCGTGGTTATCCAGCACGATTCATAGCCTCCAGACTGATCGGGAGGACCTCAAGATCCTGGCCGGCACTCGAGAAAACCCGAAGATGCACAGCCCCCACGGGGATGTCTCGACGCCGACATTCAACCACCTCGGCAGCTCCTCGTGGTGCTCCTACGACGCCGCCATGATTGTCAGGTTAGGCAAGGACGTTGGAGCAATGTTCCCCTGTTTGGCGCTGCTGCGGTCTGTCATCTGCCGGACGAAGAGGAGACGGGTGGCGTTGAGGTAGCATGCTGTTACTTAGGACAGAATGAAGGGGATCCCAGGTTCCGGCGATCTAGAAGTTTGGGAGGTGTACCACTGAAGCAGACACGAGCGATAATTAGAGGCAGTCACCTCGAGAGTTTCCCCTCGGGTGACCATCATTTGAAGTGTTTCCCAACGCCATTGATAATGACAAGTAATCCGTATTACTCGGTTACCATTCTTCGAAGGCGGGGGTTCGGGCCGGATGATGACCTGAGCTCTGCGTCATGCCCCCAAGAGGTGATGTCAACCGCCCCCAGGCATGTCGGAAACCTTCCAAAACACCCAACTGGTTTGACATATTTAGACGCCCAAGTTCCCGTCGCACGCTCAATCGCTGATGCATTCTTTACCAGAGTGCTATCCAAACTTACGAGCATGGTCACGACCACGACTACGATGCTACGAACATCGCGGCTCCCGCCCGGTCGGCGCGCCCTCCTTCCGCATTCTAATCGTTGTCCCCAGGCTTGCGCTTCCGGCACCGCAATCGTCACCAGCCGGCCGGTGACCTTTGTGACAGGAAAAAGCAATCCGAGGCGGCCCATATACCTGACGGCGATGAAGGGAGGGGCCCCCAGTTCCCAGCGCTCCTCCTGGCTTCCCTCGACCTGGAGCCCCAGCACGTGAGTTAGCCTCGCGTCCCGCGCACCACTCCTCCTATATGGTTCTCTTATTCCTTTTCCTTCTTCTTTATTGTTGTCTTCTCTCTTGTTATCTTCTTGCAGCACCCAGCCTGCTGATCCAGACTGACGTGTCACTTAGGATCTCCACCCTGGCCCTAGGCGGCGTGCTGGCGGGCTCCTGGTATGTCTGGGAGGCCGGACGCGACTACATGGTTGCGGCTGAGGCGGACAAGTACGAGCCGCGGTTGCTGGGAACACATCGGGAGGGCAAGGTGAACCGGGATTATGTGAATTATGAGCAGTGGGTTGAGGAGAAGCACAGGAATAAGAAGTAATGAGGTGCATGGGTTATCCTGGTTCTGGTCAGTTTGCTTATGCATCGGCTACGGGAGAAGGCGAGTATGATAGGGGAGGAGGTACCGTTGTAGATGGCCAGTAGGTGGAAGAAACAAGGGCCAAACAGGTGTTCCATTGTTGGTTGCCTAATCTAGAACCGGGTTGTCTTGTATGAAACCGCACAGGAATTAACGGAAATCCATAGTTCGGCGCAGTTTTCTCTGATTCACGCGGCTGCTTGACTCCGAGGTTTTCATGCGGGTATATTTAGTGCCGTGAGCATAAAATTCCGAAGGCATTCAATTGAATTTACTAATTAGGTTCTTTGTGTGAAGAAAGCTGTACGATGCTGCCGCATCAACCATTGCAGGAATTGGCGGCCATGGACAGGTTGTCTGGGATACTGGCTGTTGTTGCATTGATGTTGCGTTGACAGAGCCGCGGTTGAACTTTAACCCTTTCATTGCAGTGTTCTTAGCGCCGGGCTAAAACATGCAAGGACCTTGTGCAAATTACACCCGCGAGTCGCGTCGTGGAGACAAAAAGTTCCTTTGAGAGCTTTCAGGAGAAAAACACGAATTACCCCTGTCGACCGAAATTGGTTGCTCTTAAGCCGTTGGGCTCCCTTTTCTCTCCCAAGACAGCCCTTCATCCTTCATCACCAGCGCGTGATTGCTATCGGCGACAAAAGGCATATCCAGAAATACAAAGTGACCGAGAAAATGCGCCCTTCAGTTTACCTCGTGGGCTTCGCGGCCCTGGTGGCGCCGTCGATGGCGTCGCCCGAGCCCAACGGCTGGTCGTCGTACAAGTCGGCGCCCGACGGCCCCAACAAGCTGGACGAGTGCGGGTGCGGGCTCATCTACCAGACGATGCTCCGATGCCAGAAGCTCAAGGGCGTCAACAGTGGCGTCCGGGAGTGCGTCTGCATCCCGAACCCGGACGGGTGGTATGGGTGGATGGACGGCTGCCGGGCGTGCCTGTCGCCCGGGTCGTACGATAGCCAGGACTTCTTCGACAACCTCTCGCGCACCATCACCCAGCTGTTCGTCTCGTGCACCGAGGTGGGCGGGGGCATCACCAGCGACGGCGAGAGCATCTGCGCGAGCAATGCCTACTTCGAGGCCTGCGCGGCGCTCAAGACCGACGGGAAGACGAGCTGGGCGAGCTACGACGCCTTTTCTTCCAACGGAGCCTTTGCCTCGGGAGAGGGCGGTAACGGGACGTATGTCCTGAACATTTCCGAGGATCAGGAATCCGCGTCAGCAACACCCTCGAGCTCGGGCACGGCTATCACGCGGCCAAAATCGGAGACATCGGAGACGACCACGGCATCAACAACAACGACGACGGAGACGACGCCGAGTGGTACCGAGGGCTCGACAACGGCGACCGAAGCGTCTGTGACTTCTGCTAGCGGGACCACCGTGGCAACAACGTCTGGATCGGCCACGGCCACGACAACCCCATCATCCGCTATGGGTCACACGGGGTCGAGATCGCAGGCTGAGCATCTCATGGGTTTGCTACTTCTTGCGGCTGTGGGAGTTGCGCTGATTTAAGAAGCCATGGACGTTGCAAGAATCAGCAATAAATACCTTATTGTAGAGTGGGGAATAGATATTTAATTAAGGTAAAAAAAAAAAAATGTAGACCTTAGGGCGAATCAAACGTTGAGTTGGTTTGGGTGAGATGTTTGCTCTACGCTGCTCTGCTCAGCCGCAAAGGTGTAATTAATGCATGTAATTCGGAAGTTACCTTGACATATTACCTAACTTCACACACAGTCAGCGCATTGCAGTTTGGTATGCAGATACGGAAAAGCCAAGCGAAGCCGCATTACTGTAAGCTAAAGATTCCCTGCAGCCGTTCATTCATTGGCCGCATTAAATTATGATTTCACGTTAAGGCACACGTATGTACATACAATACATCACACGTGGTAACCGCCTGACCCTTAATGTTAAACCTTACGTACTTTTCATCCCATTCCACTTTAACTTGCCGAACCTATCTTGAAGAACAAAACATACCTAGGGTAACCACAGCCTCTGATTAATTAATCTCGGATACTCGATCTGGAGTAGCTGGCATGGGCTTCCTCCGTAAAGTGCTGACCGGGAAATTCCCCGGCAGCCGTCGATGGCGGAGCGAAGCCGAGCACCGGGAACACGAAGATGCAGAAGGAGAATCCCCGGCTGCTGCTGTTCGCCGCCACGCGCTCGACACCCTTCCACGACTGCCGACCCCGCGCCGCCCGATCACGCCCGTCCCGGCGGACCCACAGCAGCAGCAGCAGCAGCAGCAGCAACAGCACCCCCCTTGCTACTTCTTCCGCCTGCCGCCCGAGATCCGCCTGCAGATCTACCGTCTCCTCCTCACCGGCCGCGAGATCCACCTGGACATGCGGTACACGGCGGCCGATACGACCACGCCCCACTCCATTCGCGGCGCCTCGCTGTCGCCCCACGGCCGCCGCTGGCGCTGGCACGCCTCCACCTGCCACCGCCACCCGGCCGCCCACCCCCTCGCCGACCGCTGCACCTGGGGCGGCGGGCTCCCGACGGCCTGCCACCTCTACCGCTCCACCCGCTCCCCCCGCTCCCCGCAGCACGAGCAGCACCAGAAGCACCAGAAGCGGGAAGGGGAGGAGCAGGACGAGGGTGAGGGAGACAAGGAGGAGGAGGAGGAAGAGGAGGAAGAGGAGGAAGAGCAGGAGGACAACGAGGACGACAGCGAGTGCCGAGTCGGGCGTGAGGTAATGGGGCTGCTGCTGGCGTGCCGGCTGACGTACCGCGAGTGCGTGGGGCTGGTGTACGGGGAGAACGTGATGCACGTGGGGTCCGGGGCGCTGCTGCTGCACACGGAGGCGCTGCTGCCGCGGGAGCGGGCGGCGTCGGTGCGGTCGCTCGTGGTGCGCGTCGCCGAGGAGGCCGCCTGGGACTACGCCGACGAGCACCTCGGCCTCCGCCGCCCGGGGCTCGACGCCTACCACGCCATGCTCGCCCGCCTGCCGCGCGCCTTCCCGCGCCTCCGCGCCCTCACCGTCGCCCTGCACGGCTCCCTCCGCCGCGGCCGCGTCCGCTGGCGCCAGGGCGAGCGCGAAACCCTCGACCCGGCCCAGGTCCGCCAGTGCATGCTCGAGACCATGGACGCCGTCGTGCGCGGATATAATCATCGCCATCATCATCATAATCATAATAATAATAATAATAATAACCACGTTGGCGGCCCGGCGCTGGCCGAGTGCGTCCTCGCGCTGGCGCACGACGCCTTCAACCGCGTCATGGGAGCCGACCGGGCCGCCGCAGACAGGGTCCAAGAGTCGAAGGAGGGGGGCAGCAGCAGCAGCGCGTGGGTGCAGTTCTGGCGGCCAGTGACGGTCGCTCCCGGCGCCCATGGTGGCGAGGCCGCGCCCGAGACCGGGTACTGGGTTCGGAGGGTCTCTCCCTGGGAAGCCGACGACGACCGCCTCGGCGGGGGACTGTCGTTGTCGCTCTGACTCGGGTTTGCAGAAGCAGAAAGGGGCTTTAGTTTCCGGCATCATCACGGCAGGGACTATTAAATGTCAGAAGCGACAGAGCTTCTGGGATACTAGCCACAAGCGCTACAAGCCACTTTGCAGCCTCATAGACGCACAGATCATCTTTCCTTTGTCTATTTATATCGCTCTTTCTCTCCTTTATAGATAGTTTAATAAGGCACTTTTTCTGTTCCTTCCTTACCACTACTCTTAGCACCTCCTATACGCTTATTCGAGCTCGTAACTACGTTCGGCAGTTATAAGCCTGGTGCCTTGACTACTCTTCTGCCGAACTAGTACGAGGGATTCGCGCAGGCCGCTTCGCGGCCTCTACCCTCTGGCCCTGCATATTTTTCCCCACACTACAGCCAGCCCACTTTTCCATTTCCACACAACCAACCAACCAACCAACCCAATCAATCGATCGATCGATCAATCAATTCTAACCACCACAACCACCACAAATCGCTTACGCGCGCGCATTTGAGCCTATACAATAGAAAAAAATCGCTAGCCACGTTACTATAAGTATTCTATAGCTGTGGTAATTTTTTTGTAGTCTTTTTAATACAGTTTTGTATGGTATAGCTATACCGCCCGCGCTCTCTGATTCCGAAGAGCTGTTCGACTCGATCGAATAGGACCTGGCCCGGCCAAGTAGCCCCTATACCCCCTACCCTCCCTGTAGCCCTAGTAGTAATAGCTATAGTAATAATAATAATAATAATAATAACAATAGCTAGAAGCCTACTACTAAAGCTATAACAATTGATAGGCTTCTTATAGATATATAAGGTAAAATGGTATAGGTCATTAGAAAAGATAAAGTAGTAGCCTTATATAATAATATAATTAGAAAGACTAAGTATATTAAGAATATACTTACCCTATCTATAAGTTATAAACTTATGGCCCTATAGAGCCTAACTAATAACTATAATAGATCATTTACTATGTCTTAGTCTATAATAATAGTAAAGGAGGTAACCGTGAAATTAATACTAAGCGCCCTATTAACCTTGAAGCGCTACTTATATATATTATAGGTAAGCCTATAAAATCCCCTTATACCTATTATAGTAAGGGTATAGGCCTATTTTTAGAGTATATTATATCAAATAATAATACTAGTATAGGTACCTATCCTAGCTACTACTATAACTCCGAAACCAAGCACTATACCTTTTACTAGGGCGATAAAAGTAAGTTAACTTATAGGTATAGTTAAAAAAATACTAATAGGTTAATCTAGAGTAGGAGACTCCGTAAAAAACCCCGTAAAAGCGTATAATAGAGGAAGAGCTTATATAAACCGGTTTATATATAAAGAGAAAGAAGTAGTAAAGCAAGCAAGGACCGAAAAAAACCGGCACTAGCAAGTAATAGGGCTGTAAAAATACAGTCTCTCCCTCTCTTAGCGAACGAGAAGAATCTAAAGAATCTAAAGGCTCTATCTTATCGGTCGACGTATCTTTATACCCCCCTATAACTATGGCTATATATACGCCTGTCCCTAGCTCTTGCTATAGGCGTGATTTTAACCCGCTTTATAGCTGTAAAGAGTCTAACCCTTTGCCTTTTGCCCGCCCTCCCCTTTTACCTACTATAGGTTTTCCGGCTATATAGGCCTTAAGCCGTATCGATTATATCTATACGCTATTTCTAGGCCTGTCATCTAATAAAGAGTATAACCTTAGAATAGTATTAGTAGATATTAGTAACCTATTATAGAGGTTTACTAATAATAGGGAGGAATAGAGGTATAAAAGGGCCTATAAAATAGGCTATAAGATAGGCTATAAGATAGGCTATAAGATAGGCTATAAGATAGGCTATAATTATTATTAGCTATATTTAATATAATTACTTTATTATATTATATATTTTAATACCTATAAAATGAAACTTCTTTTACTCTCTCTACCTAATTAGGACTTTAGGATATATAATATTTATAAGTTTTTTATACCTTTCTTTATAGCCTAGTAAACAAATAGAGATATTATAGACATTTATAGCCCGAGATATTATAATATAAAATTAGCTATAAGAAAATATAGGTTTACGAGTATTAAGCCTAATAATAGAAAAAGACTACCTTTGTAACTTATTTATTATTATAGTAAAATAGAGCTATATTAGAAATTGCTTCTAGATAATAGTATAAGGAAATTCTTCTATAGAAGTACTTAGCTTGATCTTTAGTATTATCTGTAGCTATAAGGTAAAGGAGCCTATAAGGATATAGCCTTTAATAACTAGCTAAGAGAGGTATATAATAATTAAGTAAGTCCTATTATAAAGACCTTATTATAGGTTAAGGTTATAAAGCAAAAAAATAGGAATACTAACCTTAAGCTCTAAAACCCTAGGTAGAATAGAAGGAAAATCCTATAAAAGTAGGAATTTAGAGGTAAAGGTAAGTACATTACTATCTCTATTAATAAGAGGGTTTTCTAACTCGTTAACCGAAAGGTAGATTATAATAGGCCTTAGAAACTCCTTAATAACTATAGCATTAATATCTTTAATAGTTATATTATAAGGGTAAAGTATTACTCGGCCTATAAATATTGTTAAATCGCTAGTTATAAGTATAAGGATATTTTAAGGATAGACCTATTAGATAAGACTCTCTATTAAATAGTAGAGTTAAAAGGCTAGAAGAGGGTTAATAAGGCTATAGAAGGAAGGATTATAATAAAGGTCCTATAGCTAGCTAACAAATATACGGTTCTCTTCGTTAGCACCCTATACCTATATATTCTTAGTTAATTTATAGACTCGAAGGCTTCTCTAAAGTGAAGAGTACTATAAGCAAGCCTAAACTATCTATAAGCGATCTCCTTTATAGATAATAGGTAGGATCTAAGCAAAGTTACCGCCTAAGATAACTAGTAATCCTCTAAAGATAGATTTATAACCCCGGATATCTTATAAGGTTCGGTTTATAGCCTCGAAACAGAAGCGGTATTATATTAGAACCTTATCCCAAATAATTAACTTTACTTTCTATAAAAGAGCTACTAACTACGTATTCTTATAAACCATATAGGAGCTATAGTTAAAGAGCTCGATTAGGATTTTAAACCGGCTATAAGAAGTACGGCTACTATCAAGAAGGAGGGCTGTAATACTAGAAGACGCTATATAGATAATAACTTTACCTTATAAGTAGTAGAATAAAGAGAGATAGCGATAGAGAAAGGTCTTTCTAGTTCCGCCAGGGCCCTAGATAAAGAAATAGGCAGTCTATAGCTCTCTTTCTATTACGGTCGTAACCTCCTAGAAAATCGTAGACTAACTAGGATTAAGTTTTAAACGGATATCCTCAAATATAGACCTCTATTCTATAGCGTTATAAGCTAACTCGGCCTATAAAAGCGAATTCTATTAGATATCCTGCTATTAGTACTAGAATTCTAGAAGATTAAAGTCCTATAGAGATTTTCTATACTTTACCAGGTCTAAGCTTAAGAGGTATAGACTATAGTTATAATGAGGGTATTAAAGATCTTATAGAATACTAAGTATATAGCTTATATACTAAGGAAGGTTATCGTAAAAGGACTCCTAGAACTATAGCTATAGCTCTCTTAGATCTATAATATTACCTATAGTAAGGTAGATATAGAACAGATAGCGAAGGGCTTGCCTAGTTTACTAAAGAGAGGCTTCTATAAAGTAGTTAATCTAGCTCTTATCTAAGTCTAGAAGACTTATAGCAATATAGGCAAGCTAGAAAGTAGAATATATTATACTATTCATAGTCTATAAGTCCTAATATAACTAAGCTCCTAGAATACTATAGAGTAGTAAGCAGAGAAAGTACCACTTACCTATAATAGGGGGTATATAGTATATATGGCTAATAGCCGTACCCCTTTATTAAGGTTTCTAGACCTATAGACTTTAATCCTAGGTATAATAGGCTAGAAAGTTAATATAAAGAATATTATAGCTATCTTCGTAAGTAGTATTATATATAAAGAAAGCCTTAAGCTCTATTATTCTCTGCTCTATCTGCTCTATAAGCTCTTGTCAGGTTACGTTTATAGGAAAGAAGACGGTTTATTAATCCTTAAGATAGACTAGAAGACGGTATATAGGCAGGTATTCTTCGTAAGTATAAAACTTAAATAGATAAACGATAGCCTTTATAAGGCTAATATAGCGACATTATAAATAAGTATTAACCTCGTTTTATTATTATAAAGTAGATAGCTAGACCGTAGATTGATTAGTCCCCTTATAAATATACTTATAAATATACTTGATAGACTTTATAGATATATAAATCTTAATATTAATATAAGTAATATATTTATAAGAGAGATAAGGGTTATAAGGAACTACCTAGCTATTATCTAATATAACGTCTTACCTATTAACCTAGCAAACTATTATCTAACCATTATTATAGTACTTATAAATAGGGTAGCTATCGTCCTAGATATATATCTTATCTATAAAAGCTTTTAGGAACCGCTTTAAATAGCTTATAACTCTAGTCTATAGGTCTTAAACTATATAAGGCATATTTAGGTTAAGGTTACTATATAGGCTATAAGTTATATTAGTTATAATTACCTCTTGTAACCTCCTATCTAGGTCTTCTACCTCTGTTAGAAGCTTAGCTCGAATTATATAGTTAATGTTTATAGGTATAAGATATATCTATATAGACTCTTAAATAAGAAAGAGTAGCAAATGACAATATAGAAGGCCTCGTTTCTAATATTCTACAGTCTATATATTACCTATAAACTGCCTAAAAAGATTATTATTATAAAGCTCCTATAAAATAGCTCGATACTTAAGCTTAAATATACGGCTAATAATATCTAGTTAGTCTAAGGCAGTCTACCCTAGAAGAAGCTTACGTTAAATTTCTAGCCAATTAGGGTTAGCTATAATAGTAATAAAGAAAGTAAGGTGCCTAAGCTTATAGACAATTGCTATCGAGTCCTAGTAACATTAGGTAATAAATCGTAGACCTCTAACGTAACTTATAGGTAAGATTACCCGCTAGCTAAGCTTACAGGCATCGCTATCTCTATAATAGAGCTAGTCTTATACTCCTTGATATAGGTCTATACGAAGCTCCTTCTAGTTATATCGGATCTAGTCAAGCTTTTACTAGTCACTTATAGCCTAGATGTCTACTAAGAACTATTAAAATAGGCGCTTAAAAAGAAAGGGGGTTTGACTATATCCACGATAGGTATATAAAATGTACTAGCACTACTAACCCTACTCTATATTAAGCTAAGTCCGGTTTAGACCTCGATAGTTATAGAGCTATAAACTCCTTCAAAAGCTAGGGTCCCTATAAGGAAATATAAGAGGGTAAGTAAGAGGGAGATATATAGGGGAATAAGAATAAATATACTTCTAAGCCTATATAGAGCTATTAGTAGCTCTATAGGCTAGAACTATATTATAAAAGCTAGCCTTGGCCTGCTCTTTAGGAATTAGAACTATAACCTTATTAGCAACTAGTAGGTTCTCCTAGCGGAGATTAGCACTATAACTATAGTTAACGACTAGCTGTATTTACAGGTTAATAGAGAGTTATATTATATCATTTGACAGATTAAAGTATTCCCGGGCTATAAGGTATATCTAAATAAACGGATTATACTAGTAGAGGAAGGAATTAAACTATATAAGAAAGTCTATATCAAGGCTAGAAAAGCTAAATACTCTTTATATAGATACGGCTTATAGGTCGTAAAAGTATAGCTATATAAATTAAGGGGTAGCACCTATTAGGGCCTCTAGAAGACTATAGAGATAATAAAGTATACTATAAATCTAGAAGTCGATAAGGCTACTCTATATAAGGTTATAAGTAGTTAGTGTCACGATGTAGCCATATAAGGCGACCCGACAAGGTACACGGAACCAATCAGGAACCACAAGACCTAAGGACCAATTAGAAAGTGATCGCAGTGATCGCACTTCGATCAAGGGAAGCACCCGAACAATGATCGAAGGATCGTAGCAGCGATCACACAATCGGAATCTAAGGGGGAACACTTAGGAATAAGGGAACTAGACAAGTATATTAGATAGCTAGTTACTCGTTCTAGTAGACTCTAGAGTTTACTAGTGATAGTAACTCCCTTATAATTATAGTATTCCTAATAGCATCGCACTATTATAAGAGATAACTCTGTTATTATAAACCCTTTAGCTTTACCAAATCCCTTAGATAACCTATATACTTGTCCTACGACACTTACCTTCGTCTAAACCCTTTTAGAAGAAGTCTAAGTTAGGTTCGTCACACGTTGCTATTACTCCCTTTGTTCTGTTATAGTTCAGAACAGAGGTAACTTCGACCTCGATATCGATATGGCTACCAACGTCATAGCCGAACAACTGCTTGCCTAGCTTGGTCAGCTCTAGTAGTGAATCCAAGAGTTAGACTAGAGAGATAAGGCTACTTAAGCTCGAATTAAGGAACTCGAGAACGGCGAAAAGCACTTGCAGAAACTGGTTAACAAGGCCTATACCAAAATCAAGGTGCTTGAGACTGCCAAAGTAAGCCGCATTAAGATTAAACTACCTAGCAAGTATAGAGGAACTAAAGAGGATCTCGTAGGGTTTTTGATAAACCTCTGATCCTACTTCTAGCTCAATGATAATAAGTTTCCGGATGACAAAGCCAAAGTCCTCTATACGGCTACGAGACTAAAGGGCAAGGTACTTAGATAGTTCGAACCTATATAGAATGACTATCTCACTAAAGAAGACAAGGATAACCAAGATGCGTTTATATAGGTAGTCTTTTGATCTTATGATTGTTTTAAAGAAGAGCTTTAGAAGGTTTTTGGCGATAAAGATAAAAAGATTTATATATAAGAAAGACTTGCTAATCTCTAATAGACCAAGTTAGTAGCCTCCTACGCTATATAGTTTAGACAGGACATACTTAAGTCTTAGCTTAATGACGAGGTATTAATATAACTATTTTATAATAGCCTAAAGGAAAAGGTTAAAGACAAGCTATATAAGTATGACTAGCCTAAAACCCTAGACGAATATATTGTATAGGCTATTAGAATCGATAATTGGCTCTATATATAGGAATAATAGAAATAAGGTCAAATAAATAGAACTATGGTTAAGGCTAACGATAAGAAAAAGCGAGCGTATATTAGTACCTCATATAGGATATATCCTAGAGCTATAGATATAGACGTAATATAGAAGTAGGACAAGAAGAAGATAGCTAAAGACAAGTCTAACGCCACCTATTATAACTATAGAAAGAAAGGACACTATAAGTAGGAATGTCAAAGCCCGAAGAAAGATTAGAAACCAGTCCTAGGAAAGGAAACTACGGTTATTGACAAAACCAAGGACGTCGTCGAAGTAGTAGCTACGAGCTACGAAGACAGGGATAGTCTCGAATATAATAATAATGGCAAAGATAAACAGACGCTATACTCCGAACTAGTCACTATAGACCTAGAAATAGGTATCACTAAATAGGATATAGTAGGAGAATATATACCACCAATTTCGATTCTCCTAGCCTTAAGGCAATAGGGTTTTACGATCATACAGAGACGGGATAGATTGTAGACAACCGATACCTAAGGAGTCGACCGACCCGGACCAAATATCTTGTTCCTTTAGGAATAGATCAAATAGTACCGTAATGAAGTTTTCCGGCTTAATACGGAGTTACGCGAACGAGATAGATACCTAACTCGACTTGCCTAGTAGAGCGACAAGATAAGGGACGAAATAAGGGAACTCCGACGTATTATAGAAACTATCAAAGGGGAATAGCTTATAACGTACGATAGACCTGATAGTTATACTAAGCACTTTGATAATTAGTAACTTAGCTACGATATATAGAACCCGGAGTACTAATTTATATATACGAACTACGGAAGAGATAAACGAACGTAGGAAAGCTACTAGAAGAAACATTCCTACCTTAGTATTAGGGTACCTATAGTCTACATATAGTAGGAAGGATTTAGAAAAGAATTCTAATATCTTCTAGGTAATACTATATAACTATACCCTTGATATAAGGCATATATATAAGTGCCCTAGTTTTAGTATATAGTATATAAATGCCAATACCACTTCTATAACAAATTCGAAAACAATCACTAGCCGACCCGATAGGAAAACGGGGACGGAAGTTTACGCCCTATGGAATAGGTCTACGACACGGGAAATAGAGCGGCCGAATTACTCTAGAAGATCGAAACCCGGAGTTTAGAAGGCATTACGGTAGTTCTAAGACGAGCCTAGCCTAGGCACTATAGAATAGGACGAGACATATAGGACTTATGCTAGAATAACGATTATCTTTATTACGAGGACGAAAAGAAATCGCGAATTCGGGAGCTTTAGACGAAGCTATAGCGTGTATAACGGAAAGTAGAACGAACCTAATAGTAGGAAGCTATAAGTACTTAATGGCTCGTGGAAATAAGCACGATTAACGAAGCCGCTATCAGCCGAATAATTGGAGAGGTTAATACTAACCTAGGAAACGGGTTAGGGCCCTTTGAGGGGCCTGAAAACTATTAACGCCTATGTAGCGGCGAGTGGTAGTGTAGTATAGGAGGAACTGGTGTAAGAAACTACTATATCGAGACCTCCCGATAGAAATATAGGAAATTACTATAATCTTTAGATAACGACGGCAAGATAAGCGACTATAGATAATAGTATAATAGAAGGAGTACGAAATACTTGTACTAGTGGACAGTAGAGTAGAGATAAACCTGATTTCGCCGATACTTATAAATTAGCTATAGATACCCTAGAGAATGAAACGGAAGTATAGTATAGTCAAAGGGCTATTCCTAACATAATAGGTATATAGGGAGACCGAACCGATTGACATCACTATGGTAGGGAAGACTATAGTAGTCGTATTTAGCATTATAGATATAGGCGACGACAAAGATATAATACTAGGACTACTATAGTATAAAGACTATAACCCGGACATTAGCTAGAAGAATAGTAGCTACCTACAACCCCAAATAGAGTCATATTCGACTAGCGTGATAGGAAGCGCGTAAGGATCGCGAGCAGATAATGCTCAAGGGAAGGTATATCCTACAGATCTACCGCAAGAGATAGGCAATGGCAGATAGACCACTATAGACTCTAGAAGAAGTGGTATAACGATACTGACGTTGCGATAGGAGGAACGAGCTAAACCACCGATAGCTATTCTCTCCGTTGACAAATACGGAGCACTGCAATCGGAGTAATAGGTTGAGATAGGAGTAATCGCCAGCATCGCTATAAACGGAACCAAGTTTATATACTATTAGAAAACCGAGAAACGAGACAAGACTAGGGAAGTACCAAAGGAGTACGAGGGATACCTAGTATTCGAACCGAAGTATCTAGAAGGATTACTAGAACACGGCCTATAGGATTACGAGATCAAGCTTAAGGAAGGAGCATGACTAAAGTTCTTTAAGATCTACTATATAAGCTAGACATAGAACGAAGAACTCTAGCGATATTTAGAGGAGAACCTTTGGAGAGGATATATCTGCCCGTCGACATCGCTAGCAGGCTACCTAATCCTATTTATACCTAAAAAAGATAGAAAGCTACGGTTATACGTCGACTATTAGTAACTTAACAAATAGACCGTGAAAAACCGATACCCGTTACTACTAATCTTACGGCTCCGAGATTAGTTAGCAGGAGCCTAATATTTTATATGTCTTGACTTACCATCAGCCTATAACTATATACGGATCAAAGAAGGTAACAAGTGGAAAACGGCCTTTAGGATACCCTATAGCTACTATAAGTACCTTGTTATGCTATTTAGACTTACGAACACGCTAGTAACGTTCTAAGCCCTGATTAATCAAGCTATCCGACCCTTTCTCGACAAATTTATAGTATATTATCTCGATAATATACTTATCTTCTCTAAGACGATAGACAAACACCGGAAGTACGTAAGAGTAGTGCTAGACATATTATATGTATATAAGCTATCAGTTAATAAGGAAAAGAGTAAATTCTATATTAGGGAAACGGTATTTTTAGGATATAAAATATCCCTAGGACAAATTTAGATAGAACCCTTAAAGGTTAAAGCTATCAAGAATTAGCCATGACTAATGTTAATCATAGAAGTATAAAGTTTCATTAGATTTACGAACTTCTACCGGATGTTTATTAGGAACTTTAGAGTGATCGTATAACTATTATACAAGCTTACTAAGAAGAACGCTAAGTTCTAATAGGAAGAGCAATATAAGTAAGCATTTACGTAGATTCGCGACGCTATCACTAAGGATCTAGTACTAGTATTACCAGACCCTAAGAAGCCATTCGAGGTAGAAACGGACGCTTCAAACTACGCTATCGGAGGACAGTTAGGATAACGAGACGAACAAGGGAAGCTACATCCTATAGCTTTCTTTTCAAGGAAGCTTAATAGACTATATCTCAATTACCTAATCTACGACAAGGAACTACTTACGATTGTTAAAGCTTTTAAAGAATGGCGACTATACCTTAGTAGTACAATCGAACTAGTACAAGTATATATAGATCACAAGAATTTACGGTACTTTACGATAACAAAGGAGCTTAACGGACGATAAATATAGTAGGTAGAATTCCTCGTAGAATTTAACTTTGAGATCTACTACAAGAAAGGTAAAGAGAACGTATAAGCGGACGCCTTAAGCCGACGAACGGACCATATAGAAGGATAAATGGAAACAATACCACCGTTGTTCAAGGAACGAAAAGACGGAACGCTATATTATAAAATGTAGACACCCGTAGAAGATAATCTACTCGACTCGTTCCTAGAATACTACGTAATCTTTTAAGAAGAAAGGATCGACGAGGCATAGTATCAAGTAGTACCTAGACTAGTGGTACCTAACGGAGTAGAAGAAAAAGATAGGAAACTCTAGTACCGAGGCAAAGCGTATATCTACGATAAAGACTAATAACTACGAATGATTCGAGAACTCTATAAGTCGAAACTCGGAGGATATAAAGGAGTTACGAAGACTATCGTACAAGTTAAGAAACATTATGACTTTCTATAGTTAACAGCACAAGTTAAGGAAGTCGTACAGAGCTATAATATCTGTAATCGAAGCAAGATAGTATAATATAAGCCGTACAGGCTACTTTAGCCACTGCTAACAGCTGACAAACTATAGAGTTTAGTTACGATAGACTTTATCATGAAACTGCTAGAATCTAAGGATATAGCTATAGGAGTAATCTACGATAGTATTCTTACTATAGTAGATTGCCTAACTAAATAGGTATACTTCTTTCCTTATAAGGAGTCCTAGATAGCTAAATAGCTAGTAGACGTAATCTATTGGCAAGTTATATCAATATACGCTTAGCTACAAGAATAGATTACTAATAGAGATACTAAGTTCGTATCGAAGTTCTAGCAAGCATTAATATAACAATTAGGCGTTAATAGTAAGCTATTAATGGCATATTACCCGCAGACTGACAGACAAACGGAGCAACTAAACCAAGTTGTTAAGTAGTACCTCCGTTCCTACGTTAACTACTAACAAGATAACTAGGTTATACTATTGCCAATAGTATAACTCGCTTACAATATAATACCGACAGAAACGACTAAAGTTACACCGTTCTTTATAAACTATAGATATAAAGTAGACCTTAGGCAAGGACTAGAGGTTATAGTGCCAAGAGCAGTAGTTAAAGTAAAACAGATATATATACTATACGAAAAACTTAAAAAGGAACTCGAGTTTATTAGAACTAGAATAAAGAACCACTATAACAAACACAGGCTCGAGGGACCTCGCCTAGAAAGGGGAGACAAAGTCTATCGAATTATACGAAATCTACAAACTAAGCGACCAAGCATAAAGCTAGACTTCAAGAAGGTCAGACCCTTCGTTATCAAAGAACAAATTTCGATATCTAACTACCGACTATCATTACTATCGTCTATACGACTACGGACGGACGTTTTTTATATTTCACTTCTCGAACCAGCACCAAAGAATACTAAAATCGCTACAAACATCGAAGCAGAAGACGAAGAGGAAGAATAGGACGTCAAAGAAATTCTAGATTTATATATTATTAACAGGGAACTATAGTATCTAGTTAAATAGCTTGATTTTGGACTAGAAGATAACTTATAGGAACTAGTTAAGAACCTAAATTGCCCTAAGAAACTTTAGCAGTTCTACCAGAGGAACCCTAACCGACCGAAAGCGACAGACCCGAAACTAACCCGAAATTGGCTAGCAAGGACAGATCCAAAGGAACTTTAGGATATATGGAATCCTAAAGCTATCCGAAATCGGTAGATAAGCGAGACAGGGTTAAAGAAGACGTAGTAACCCTAGAAGCCTCCGCTACCGCCGCCGTTTTAGCCTCCTTACGTTCTACTCGCTCTAACTCCTCTATACTATCGATACCCTAAGCGATAGCTCTTATCATCTTCTTAAACTACATTCGTTTCTATTTCCAAAGACGAAGGACCTACTCTTTAGTAGCTATAAGCTTATCTTCAAGTTTTTAATGTTAAGCTGTAATAGACTAAAGCTAAGCAGGAGAAACGCTAAGAACATCGTAATTCGAACGCTTATTACGAACGTACTCTACGTATCAAGAAGAATCGCTTTTTAAAACCTTATATAAACTAAGGCCTTTAGACTTATATAGCGTATAAGGACATATCGTCAAAAGATTATCCGAGGAAAGAATCGCGGCTAGGAGATAGTTAATACGAAGAGTCGACGTAGTAGGCTTAGACTTCGACTTCTTTCTTATACGATTAGCCATCTTGACGACATTACAAAAGAAGAGAAGAGGGGGGACTGAGGAACACGATTATATACAAGCAAGGGGGGGGTATTAGCGCTATTTGAAATGGACCTAAGTCTTTCGAGGACGAAAGACCTAGGGGAGGGGCATCGTGTCACGATATAGCCGTATAAGGCGACCTGACAAGGCATACGGAACCAATTAGAAACTACAAGACCTAAGGACTAATCAGAAAGTGATCGTAGTGATCATACTTCGATCAAGGCAAGCACCCGAACAATAATCGAAGGATCGTAGCAGCGATTATACGATCGGAATCTAAGGGGGAACACTTAGGAATAAGGGAACTAGATAAGTATATTAGATAGCTAGTTACTTGTTCTGGTAGACTCTGGAGTTTACTAGTGATAGTAACTCCCTTATAATCATAGTACTCCTAATAGCATCGTACTATTGTGAGAGACAACTCTATTGTTATAAACCCTTTGGCTTTACCGAATCCCTTAGATGACCTGTATACTTGTCTTACGATACTTACCTTTATCTGAACCCTTTTAGAAGAAGTCTGAGTTGGGTTTGTCATAGTTAGGGTTATAGAGATTAAGGTAAATATAAAAGTATTATTATAATAGTATAGCTAATTATGAAACTAGGCAGCTCGGAGGTTAGAGGTATATAAAAGGTCTATAAGAAAAGCTAGAAGGTAGTGAAAAAAGGGGAAAGAAACATTGCCTTATAAGTAGTAGGAGCCAAAGATAGGGTTCGTAGTAGTAGAGAACTATAATAGTTAGTAAAGAGCCTATAAAAAGGGAGGTAAATAATATATAGAGAGACGCTTATCTAGCTAGTAAAACGCTCCGCATTCTATATACTTAACATTTTACGGGCTAAGATCATATAATACAATAGACTCGAAGCTATTAATAGATAACTAACTAATAGGTTTACTAGCTATAAGGAGTCAAGTAGTAGCCCGAACCTCACGGTTACAGGCATAATTAGAGTAGCATTGACCGTTATATTTAATATAGGTAGTATAAACTATACTATTTAAACGTACACGAAACGTAGAACGGGGCTTATAATAGTAATATATAACGAACCCAACTCAGACTTCTTCTAAAAGGGTTCAGACAAAGGTAGGTTAAGCGGAACAAACGTATAGGTCGTCTAAGGGATTCGGTGAAGCCAAAGGGTTCATAACAACACTATAGTTGTCTCTTTCAGTAGTCAGCGATGCTTAGTATAAGTACTGTGATTGTAGGTTACTATCACTAGTGAACTCCAGAGTCCACCGTAACGAGTAACTATCTACATGTATATATAACCCTGGTGATCACTCCTGATCACGGTGATCGTAAGTAATCATATAGTAGTAATCACCCTGATCACTGGTAAGCGTAGTGATTATAGCGCTTCTCATGTTGTGATTAGCCCTTCCGTTCCTTCGGCTTGATTGGTCTGTCTATGCCGGTAGCCTAGGCGGCATCTGTATATATATTTCCGTGATACGATGCCCTTCCTTTAAGGCTTTCGACCCGAAAGCCCTCTTTAGGCCGTTTCAAATAGCGCTAATATCCCTCGTGATCCTTATATGTGTTTTTCTCCTTAGCTCCTTGTTGTCCTTTGTATTATTAATTATGCCGTCTAACGCGCGTAGGTCCTAAGCATCTATTCGTTGTAAGCGCCTAGCTTAGTTTATTTCCGATCATAGGTTTGTAGTGATAGCGTGTTCCCATTATATAGAGTATAACCAAGTATACAAAATGATTGAAAAATCTTGTCACTACAAGGCTTACGTGTATTAGGGTCGTGCTTACAATAGTTCTAGCGTTCTAGCTTCTTCTTATAGGTTCTTGTTCCCTTATAGAGGTATATCGCTAATTGTAGCGTAGTAGATCGTATTATATATGAGCAGTGTCGTTTGAAGGCTAAAGAGAAAGAGGCTAAAGCCTTGCTACAAGAATACTAACATAAAGCTTCTAAGGCGTTAGCCTATTTGACTCGGGTTTGTAAGTAACGAGAGTTTTTAGTAGAGAAGGGGGCAGATATAGTTACGCGGGGTTTGTCGAATCTAGACGAATTAGAGGCGGTAGAGTAGTAGGAATCGGAGGCTGTCCTAAACGTATAGCTTAATGGTAGCGTCGACGTTATTAACTAGGGCGCTATCTTCGATTCTGTCCTAGGTTTGCCTTTGGCTAATCTAGGTTCTACTAATAGAACTGTTCGAGTTTCTTAAGGTAGTTTAAGTTCTTGACTAGTTTTTATAAGTTATCTTCTAGTCTAAAATCAAGCTATTTAACTAGATACTATAGTTCCCTGTTAATGATATATAAATCTAGAATTTCTTTGACGTCCTATTCTTCTTCTTTATCTTCTGCTTTAATGTTTATAGCGATTTTAGCGTCCTTTAGTACTGGTTCGAGAAGTAAAATATAAAAAATATCCGTCTATAGTTATATAGATAACGGTAACGATAGTCGATAGTTAGATGTTGAGATTCGTTCTTTGATAATAAAGGGTCTAACCTTCTTAAAGTCTAACTTTATACTTAGTCACTTAGTTCGTAGGTTTCGTATAATTAGATAGACTTTGTCTCCCCTCTCTAGGTAAGGTCCCTTAAGCCTATATTTGTCGTAGTGGTTCTTTATTCTGGTTCTAATAAACTCGAGTTCCTTTTTAAGTTTCTTATATAATACGTATATCTATTCTACTTTGACTATCGCTCTTAGTACTATAACCTCTGGTCCTTGCCTTAGGTCTACTTCGTATCTGTAGTTCGTAAAGAACGGTATAACTTTGGTCGTTTCTATTAACATCGTATTATAGGCGAGTTATACTATTAGTAGTAGTATAACCTAGTTATCTTACTAGTAGTTAATATAGGAATAGAGGTACTACTTAATAACTTGGTTTAATTATTCCGTTTGTCTATTAGTCTATAAGTAATATACCATTAATAGTTTGCTATTAACCCCTAATCGTTACATTAATGCTTGCTAGAACTTCGATACGAACTTAGTGTCTCTGTCGGTAATCTATTCTTGTAGCTAAGCGTATACTAATGCAACTTGCCGATAGATCACGTCTACTAGCTATTTAGCTATCTAGGACTCCTTATAGGGAAAGAAGTATACCTATTTAGTTAGGCGATCTATTATAGTAAGAATACTATTATAGATTACTCCTATAGCTATATCCTTAGATTCTAATAGTTTCGTAATAAAGTCTATCGTAACTAAACTCTATAGTTTGTTAGCTATTAGCAGTGGCCAAAGTAGCCTATACGGCTTATATTATACCGTCTTACTTCGATTATAGATGTCGTAGCTCCGTATAACTTCCTTAACTCGTGCCGTTAACTATAGAAAGTCGTAGTATTTCTTGACTTGTGTGATAGTCTTTGTGACCCCTTTATATCCTCCGAGTTTCGACTCGTAGAGCTCTCGAATCATTCGTAGCTACTAATCCTCGTCGTGGATATATACTTTGCCTTAGTACTAGAGTTTTCCGTCCTTTTCTTCTACTCCGCTAGGTACTACTAGTCTAGGTGCTACTTGATACTATACCTCATTGGTCCTTTCTTCTTGAAAGATTACGTAACATTCTAGGAACGAGTCAAGTAGATCATTGTCTACGGGTATCTACGTTTCATAATATAGCGTTCCGTCTATTCGTTCCTTGAACAACGGTAGCGTTGTTTCCGTTTGTCCTTCCGTATAATCCGTTCGTCGGCTTAAAGCGTCCGCTTGTACGTTTTCTTCGCCTTTCTTATAGTAGATCTCGAAGTTAAATTCTACGAGAAATTCTACCTACCGTATTTGTCGTCCATTAAGCTCCTTTATTATTGTAAAGTACTATAAATTCTTGTAATCTATATATACTTATACTAGTTCAATCGTACCATTAAGATATAGTTGCTATTCCTTAAAAGCTTCGACAATCGTAAGTAGTTCCTTATTATAGATTAGATAGTTAAGACGTGGTCTGTCAAGCTTCTTTAAAAAGAAGGCTATAGGATATAGCTTCCCTTGTTCGTCTTGTTATCCTAACTATCCTCTAATAGCGTAGTCCGAAGCGTCTATTTCTACCTCGAATGGCTTCTTAGGGTCTGGCAGTACTAATATTAGATCCTTGGTAATGGTGTCGCGAATCTACATAAATACTTGCTTATATTACTCTTCCTATTAGAACTTAGCGTTCTTCTTGGTAAGTTCGTATAATAGTTACACGATCGCTCTAAAGTTCCTGATAAACATCCGGTAGAAGTTTGTAAACCCGATGAAACTTCGTACTTCTATAACTAACGTCGGTTATAGCTAATCTTTGATAGCTTTAACCTTTAAGGGTTCTATCCGAATTTGTCCTAGGGATATCTTGTATCTTAAAAATACCGTCTTCCTAACGTAGAATTCGCTCTTTTCCTTGTTAACTAATAGCTTATACGCGTGTAATACGTCTAGCACTACTCTTATATACTTCTGGTATTCGTCTATCGTCTTAGAGAAGATAAGTATATCGTCAAGATAATATACTATAAATTTGTTAAGAAAGGGTCGGATAGCTTGATCAATTAGGGCTTAGAATGTTGCTAACGCGTTTGTAAGTCCAAATAGCATAACAAGGTACTTATAGTGGCTATAGGGTATCCTAAAGGCCGTTTTCTACTTGTCGCCTTCTTTGATCTATATATAGTTATAGGCTAATAGTAAGTTAAGACGCGTAAAATATTAGGCTCCCACTAACTAATCTCGGAGCCGTAAGATTAGCGGTAACGGGTATCGATTCTTTATAGTCTGTTTGTTAAGTTGCTAATAGTTAACATATAACCGTAGCTTTCTATCTTTCTTAGGTATAAACAGGATTAGGTAGCCTACTAGCGATATTAACAGGTAGATATATCCTCTTTAAAGGTTTTCCTCTAGATATCGCTTAAGTTCTTCGTTTTATGTCTAGCTTATATAGTAGATCTTAAAGAACTTTAGTCGTACTCCTTCCTTAAGCTTGATCTTATAATCCTATAGGCCGTATTCTAGTAATCCTTCTAGATACTTTAGTTCGAATGCTAGATGTCCTTCGTACTCCTTTGGTACTTCCCTAGTCTTATCTCGTTTCTTAGTTTTCTAATAGTATACGAATTTGGTTCTATCTATAGCGATACTAGCGATTTCTCCTGTCTCAACCTATTACTCTAATTACAGTGCTCTATATTCGTTAACGGAGAGAATAGCTATTGGCGGTTTAGCTCGTTCCTCCTGTCGTAATGTCGGTGTCGTTATACCGCTTCTTCTAGAGTCCGTAGTGGTCTATCTGCCACTACCCGTCTCTTGCGGTAGATCTATAGGATATGCCTTCCCTTGAGCATCGTCTATTTGCGATCCTTACGTACTCCCTATCTCGCTAGTCAGATACGACTTTATTTGGGGTTATAGGTAGCTACTATTCTTCTAGCTAATGTCTAGGTCGTAGTCTTTGTACTATAGTAGTCCTAGTATTATATCTTTGTCGTTGCCTATATCTATAATGCTAAATATGACTACTATAATCTTCCCTACTATAGTAATATCGATCGGTTTAGTCTCCCTATATACCTATTACATTAGGAATGGCCCTTTAACTATACTATACTTTTGTTTTGTTCTCTAGGGTATCTATAGCTAATTTACAAGTGTTAGCGAAATCAGGTTTATCTCCGCTCTACTATCTACTAGTGCAAGCATTTTATATTGCTTCCATTATGCTGTTATCTATAGTCGCTTGTCTTGCTATTATCGTCCAAAGATTACGGCAATTTCCTATATTTCTGCCGGGAGGTCTCGATATAGTAGTCTCTTACACTAGTTCCTCCTATACTATGCTACCACTTACCATTATATAGGCGTTAATGGTTTTCGGGCCCCTCGAAGGGCCCTAACCTGTTTCCCAGGTTAGTATTAACCTCTTCGATTGTTCGGCTAATGGCGGCTTCGTCGATCGTTCTCATTTCTATAAGCCATTAAGTGCTTATAGCTTCCTACTATTAAGTCCGTTCTGCTTTTCGTTATATAGTCTATAGCTTCATCTAAAGCTCCCGAATTCGCGATTTCTTTTCGTCCGCGTGATAGAGACAATCGTTACTCTAACATAAGTCTTGTATATCTTGTCCTATTCTATAGTACCTAGGCTAGGCTCGTTTTAGAACTACTATAATGCCTTCTAGACTCTGGGTTTCGATCTTCTAGAGTAATTTGGCCGCTCTATTTCCCGTGTTATAGACCTATTCTATAGGGCGTAAACTTCCGTCCCTGTTTTCCTATCGGGTCGGCTAGTAATTATTTTCGAATTTGTCATAGAAGTAGTATCGGCATTTGTATACCATATACTAGAACTAGGGCACTTGTATATATGCCTTATATCGAGGGTATAGTCGTATAGCATCGCCTAGAAGATATTAGAATTCTTTTCCGAATCCTTCTTACTATATATAGACTATAGGTACCCTAATGCTAAGGTAGGAATGTTTCTTCTAGTAGCTTTCCTATATACGTTTGTCCTTTCTATAGTTTACGCGTATAAACTGGTACTCCAGGTTCTATACGTTATAGCTAAGTTGCTAATTATCAAAGTGCTTGGTGTAACTATTAGGTCTATTGTACGTTATGGGCTGTTCCCCTTTGATAGTTTCTATAATACGTTAGAGTTCCCTTATTTTGTCCTTTATCTCGTTACTCTACTAGGCAAGTCGAGTCAGGCGTCTATCTCGTTCGTATAACTCCGTATTAAGCTAGAAAACTTTATTACGGTACTATTCGATCTGTTCCTAAAGGAATAAGATGTTCGGTCTGGGTCGGTTAACTCCTTAGGTATTAGTTATCTATAATCTATCCTATCTCTATATGACTATAAAACCCTATTGCCTCAAGGCTAAGAGAATCGAAATCAGTAGTATATACTCCCCTACTATATCCTATTTGGTAATACCTATTTCTAGGTCTATAGTGACTAGTTTAGAGTATGGCGTCTGTTTGTCTTTGCTATTGTTGTCGTGTTTAGGACTGTCTATATCATTGTCCCTATCTTTATAGCTCGTAGCTACTACTTTGATAACGTCCTTAGTTTCGTCGATAACTGTAGTTTCCTTTCCTAGGACTAGTTTCTAATCTTTCTTCGGGCTTTAACATTCTCGCTTATAATGTCCTTTCTTTCTATAATTATAGTAGGTAGTATTAGACTTGTCTTTAGCTATCTTCTTCTTATTCTACTTCTATACTATATCTATATCTATAGCTCTAGGATATATCCTATATAAGGTACTAACGTATACTCGCTTTTTCTTATTGTTAGCCTTAACCATAGTTCTATTTATTTAACCTTATTTCTATTACTCCTATATATAGAGCTAATCGTCGATTCTAATAGCCTATATAATATATTTGTCTAGGGTTTCAGGCCGGTCGTACTTATATAGCTCGTCTTTAACCTTTTCCTTCAAGCCATTATAGAATAGTTATATTAACGCCTTATCGTTAAGCTAAGACTTAAGTATATCCTATCTAAACTATATAGCATAGGAGGCTACTAACTTGGTCTATTAGAGATTAGCAAGCCTTTCTTAGGCATAAATCTTCTTATCTTTATCACCAAAGACCTTCCAAAGCTCTTCTTCGAAATGGTCGTAAGATCGAAAGACTACCTATATAAAGGCGTCTTAGTCGTCCTCGTCTTCCTTAGTAAGATAGTCGTTCCACGTAGGTTCGAACTATCTAAGTACCTTGCCCTCTAGTCTCGTAGCTACGTAGAAGACTTTGGCTTTGTCGTCTAGAAACTTGTCGTCATTAAGCCAGAAGTAGGATCAGAGGTTTGTTAAAAACCCTACGAGGTCCTCCTTGGTTCCTCCGTACTTGCTAGGTAGTTCGATCTTAATACGGCTTGCTTTAGTAGTCTCGAGCGCCTTGATTTTGGCGTAGGCCTCGTTAACTAGTTTCTACGAGTGCTTTTTGCCATTCTTAAGTTCCTTGATTTGAGCTTGAGCAGCCTTGTCTCTCTAGTCTAACTCCTAGATTCGCTACTAGAGTTGACTAAGCTAGGCAAGCAGCTATTCGGCCGTGACGCTGGTAGCTATATCGATATTGAGGTCGAAGTTACCTCTGTTCTAAACTATAATAGAATAAAGGGAGTAATAGTAACGTATGACGAACCTAACTTAGACTTCTTCTGAAAGGGTTTAGACGAAGGTAGGTTAAGTAGAATAAACGTATAGGTCGTCTGAGGGATTCGGTGAAGCTAAAGGGTTTATAATAATATTATAGTTGTCTCTTATAGTAGTTAGCGATGCTTAGTATAAGTACTGTGATTGTAGGTTGCTATTACTAGTAAACTCTAGAGTCTATTGTAATAAGTAACTATCTATATATATATATAACCC
This sequence comes from Thermothelomyces heterothallicus, assembly GCF_042370625.1. NCBI lineage: Eukaryota > Fungi > Ascomycota > Sordariomycetes > Sordariales > Chaetomiaceae > Thermothelomyces > Thermothelomyces heterothallicus. The sequence continues at coordinate 3,019 of NW_027192562.1, read as the reverse complement.
TGGTAATCACTCTTGATTATGGTGATCGTGAGTGATCGTATAGTGGTAATCACCTTGATCACTGGTGAGCGTAGTAATTATAGCGCTTCTCATGTTGTGATTGGCCCTTCCGTTCCTTCGGCTTGATTAGTCTGTCTGTGCCGGTGGCCTAGGTGGCATCTGTATGTATATTTCCGTGACATAATAGTAAGAGCAAAAGGGGTCTTACAAACTACCTAGATGGCGAACTATACGAGGGCGAGGCATTTTACGGATGTAAAAGAGTTTTATAGAGGAGAGAAAATAGAGGCTATAAAAAATTAGTAATGTAGGTAGAACATGCTAAAAATTTGGACAGAGAAAATAGGGGCTGTAAAAATTAGTACGCTAAAAATTTAGGCTGTAAAAATTAGTACGTTAAAAATTTAGACCAATGAAAATTCTTAATGGTTTTCGTATATTAGAAAGTTATCTATTAATAGCCTTCTTGGCTGTAAAACGTTGACAATTAGTTAGTACAGACCCTTGCTTTCCTGTAAAAAATATCATCCTACTAATAGTAAACTTTTTTTCCGTTCTATAGTCTATATATAATAGATTAAATTAACTAGTTAAAAGCTTACTCCTTTATAAATATATATACTCTGTTCTTACTATTACTTTATAATGTATTTAACTATGACTAAGTCCTTAAATAAGTACTCTATATACCTTACTAACGCTAGTAACTAGCCTTCTTAGTATAGTACTCTTAAGTTAAAGGCTAGATTCTTAAAGATCTAAAAGGAAGTTAACCTAGAAGATAACTATAAACTAAGCGAGTAGATACTATAATACCTAACTTATAAACAAGTACTAGAGAATATTATTAAAGCGGTTTAAAAGTAGTATTTTAAAGTATTTATATTAATGTTAAGACCTTCTAGGATTTCTACCCTTATAGTAGATACCTCTACTTTATTTACTAACTATATACCTATTATAGAAGAGATTAGTAAAGAACTTTTAAGTCTAAACAAGTAGTAGAGTTAATATTCCCCTTTCTACTAAGAACTCTAGGAATTATATAATACTTTAGAGCTAGATTAAGAAGACTATAGAACTATATCCCTATTATATAGCTAGAGCTAGAAAAGAAAGGGGTATAAACGATAATAGGGCTATAGTACGAGTACTCTAAGATATAATTACTCCCTTAGAAATAGATATATATACTCTAATTATAGCTTAGTATATTACTTACCTAGATATTACTAAGCGCTTAGGAGTTAATCCCTAGCACTAGCTCTAGGAATTTAGTATTATATTCGAGTAAGCATTCTAATATAATATTCTAGAGGTATAGGGTGCCTAAGGAATCTTTGCCTTCCTTGACGCTATTAGTATATAAATTTTACTAGACTAGGTAGCGTATAAGAGAAGAGAGGCTAAAGTAATAGACGTACTAGGTAAGAGTCTTCTTAAGCTTAGAAAGCTTATATACCTAGTAGAGATCTTTATTAATAACGATAACTTAGGGGCGATCTTGTAGAAGTATTTGGCATTCGCGACTCTATAGCTTACTATAGCTAAAAAGAATGGTAAAGAGAAAGTAAGGAGCTCCTAGACTTATTAGAAAGATTAAAAGTATCCCTATAAGCGACCTAGATATAAGTAGGATCTAGTAGACTATAACGTGCTTAGGTAAGCCTTATATAATAATAAGTAGTATATATACCTCTTTAAGAAGGAATATAAAAGAATTTATAAGTAGCTTAAATAGCTAAGATAGGCTAAGCTAAAGAGTTAGCTTATTACTAAGTAGAGGGAGCTATCTTATTCTAGGTAGTTAGGGATAGGATACCCTAATTCCCTTAATACTTCGGTAATTAGCCTTAAGCTATTTGGAGAGCTTATAAGCTATTATTATATATTTAGTACTATTAGTATATAGCGCTATCCCCTATTAGAAAGTACTATAGTCGACACTTATAGGTTTACCTACCTAGTTAATAACAAGAGATTCCTTGTTCCTAGGTCTTTTATTAAGCTTAATAAGCTAGAGTTTGTAGAAGTAGGTATAACGATATTCCCTATAAGTAGAAAAGGAACTTAGATTATTAAGAACGCTCTAGATAGACTATATAGTCTATATATAGAGAGTCTAACACTTAAGGATATCGCTATTATTAAAGGATTCTATATAAATATTATCTTAGAGACTCTGCTACTTAAGGTAGGAATATAGTACTATAATCTAGATTACTTATTATAGTATAGAATGCTAAAGAAGAACGTTATCCTTAAGAAGTTAGAATATAGGTATAACCTTACTTTCCTTAAATATAAGCCACTTTCCTATTACCTAAGCTTTCTAACCTATATAATAATTAGTAATATAGGTTTAGTTAACACCTAAATATCTTTCTAGAGTATATTCGTCATATAGGGAAGGAGGTCGTATATACAAGCTTTGTCTACTATAAGGAAGGATATAGAGGAACTCTAGCACTTAAAGGTAGGACACCTCGGTCTAGAAGCGTTAAAAGCACTCATTAATAACGCTAGGAACGTTAAGATCAAAGGGACGGCATATATTAAGTGCGAGAGCTATACTTACGCTTATATCGGGAAGGTTATCTTAAGAAGACCACCTAAACAAAAGTCAGCCTGTCTATTCTAATACGTTATATAGGATCTTTTTAACTTCCTAGAAGCGATTAATAGATTACGCGAGTTGCTTATAATTATTAATAAGTATAGTAGTGTCACGGAAATATGCATGCAGATGCCGCCTGGGCCACCGACACAAACGGGCCAATCAAGCCGAAGAATGATGGACCAATCAGGACAGGATCACACTTGGCAAGAAACGATCCCAGCAGAGGATCACTGGCTCACGACGTGAGCCAGGTGAGCCAGTACGGAGGATCACCACGACCGCTAGTGATCCCAGGATTATATATACATGTAGATAGTCACTCGTTATGGTGGACTCTGGGAGTTCACCAGTGATAGCAATCATAACCACAGTACTCATACCAAGCATCGCTGACTACTG